>NC_081185.1:155345823-155645823 GCF_029867415.1 Vicia villosa
AACTCTCAGTTTATGGAAAGAAAAACTAAAATCTCCAATTTTGAGCAAGGTGATTCATAATTATTGTTGTATGACTTCTGAGAAAGATTCGCTTTGTTACCAAGAAGGTGTCTTAATCACAATATGGACAATATGGAGAAGATGCAACATTTCACTAGAGGGTTTACAATTTTAGACAAGAACACTCCTTGATGCTTCAGCTAGAGGCACTGTGAGAATGAAAAATGAAGATGAAGTGAAAGAAGTATAGAGAAGAAAGGTGTGCTAGAGTTGGATACTAATACTGCCTTATTAACTCAAATGGAAGTCCTTACTAGACAATTAGCTAGAGTCACCACTTTTCCAGCCAATGTCATCCAAGTTCAATTATTGTGGTGTGATCTTTATGGAGAAGGCATGGTAATGGTAACTATGTACCACGAATGAAGAAGCTCAATATGCGATAAATTTTCAAATAGGTAATACCTATTGTAATACTCATAATCCTGGTTGGAAAGATCACCCGACTTTTAAGTGGAGCAACAACCAAAGATTGAATAAAAGTTAAAGTTTCTCAAATTCAACAACCAAGGAAGCCATCCCCGCTAGAAGAAACTACGACTCAATTTATGACGTGCTCATACCTATTTAAAAGGCAAAAATTCAACTTTAATTTGCAAAGGATGGACTTTTTGGAGATAGAATTTGACGCTTTGTGAGTTCAAGGAGTTTAGGAATGAAGGTTTTCTTCCATTGAAGATTATACTTAGTCTGAAGTAGTGTTGTTAATATCGGATCGCGGAAAATATCGGATCACCAAAAACCCGATATGAGAAATATTGGATATCGTAACGGGCAAATAGCGGAAACCATAAAAGCGGTTAAAATAAATATTTATATATAAAATAAAACATGAAACACATATAAAAGCTACTAACATAAACAATTATTAAAAAAGTTTTGATGCTTCACCGCCACTTTCCATACTATAACAAATGTATAAAAGTAGAGGGTTTAAGGACTTGAAAACAGAGAACCCAATGGAATGGAATGAAAAGAAACTAGTTTGAGAAAACTAGAAGAAATGAAACCAAAAAACAAAATTGAGAAGAAAACAGAAAAGAAATAAGAATTACCTGGACGAGATGAATGACCAGGAAGAATGAATGTGAAGAAAGAAAATAGTGAAGAGAAATTTATGGTGTTGGACTATGACTCCATCAGTCTTATATATAATCACACCAATTAATATACCTCTTCACATTCACTTTTATTTTCAAGACTACCAAGATTATGTTAATATCCATACAACTCTCCACTTTATTACTCCCTCCGTCTCACAATAGGTGTCCTCTTTGCAATTTTGAGACGGAGGGAGTATTACTTTACCTCTTCACATTTTCACTTGATTAGTCTGCACCTCTTCATACTTCACAGCCTACTTATTATTTATTACTGGTCACCTCTCCACCTCTTCGTAGCCTACTTTTCCTTCCACCTCTTCACATTTAGTATTTCAATTATTTTTTAATATAACTTATTAAAAAATGACCAGAAAAATATAAATTCTGATATGAACTTCAAAACCGGTATACTAGAAAATGGCCGAAATGCGGAGCGTCGCGAAATTGAAATGGAATATCGGATATCGTATCGGATAGGCAAATTTCGATATGAAAAACCGGTATATCAGCGATATAACCGATATTTAACAACACTGATCTGAAGCTTCATGTATTATTACTCTTAACTTATAACTATGATTAATTGTATAATCTGTAGTTGAATATCTTTATATTAAGTCTTTTAAGATGATGTTGATTTGATCTTTTGAACCATGTAATTGGTTGAGTACCATTTTCTTAATTTGAAGTTCTAATTTTTATTTAGTTAATCTTGATCTTAATACTTTTATGTGTTGGCGAGCATATAAATTGAATGTAGATTAAAAGTGATTATTGATCGTAACTTTTGAAACCTTAAATAGATTAATTGTTCAAATTTAATAATTAATTTATGAATAGATAATTATAAGTTTGTGATTTGGAAATTATTGAGTTTTATTGTTGGTTTTGATTTCGAATTCACCTAAAGAAATATGGCTTTTTTTTTGTGTAAGCAAGATATTATATATGAGAGACCTAAGGGTTCTCAAAACCTATTTACACATATGTGAGATTTTGGATCGAACTCTAGTATGGCCGAAGGGTAGCTTCTTGGTTCGACAGGGTTAAGCATGAAGTCGAAGGTTGTTCACATGCTTGTGTCGAAGATGCTAGGGTTGTTAGCATGTTAAATTAGGTTTTAGTGTTTAAACCCTAATTTGTTAAGTTAGCTTGTTTATTAAGTTGACTTGTGTAATGGGCCTTGCTGAAAAAGCCCATTAGTTAGTATGTTAGGTTTTATTATAAATAGCATACTAGTCTCTCATCATTGTTAAGCTGCAAATCCTAATTTAGGGTGAGAGAGGTTATGTGTTATTCTTGTAAACTTGTAATCTTGTTTTAAGAGAAAGTAAAAGAATAGCAGTTATAACCAATTCTTGTGTTCTTATTCTCTTCCCTAATTACCTACTATACTTTGTTCTTGGCATCGTTTTTCACAACAAATTGGTGCGGTGAGCGTGGAGAAGATGCCTTCAACAAAGTATGAGATTGAAAAGTTCACCGGAGTGAATGATTTCGGTCTGTGGCGCTTGAAGATGAAAGCCCTACTGGTTCAGCAGGGTTGTTTGGAAGCGTTGAAGGGAGAGGCAGCCATGAATGCTGCATTAACGGCAGCGGAGAAGACAACTATGATCGAGAAAGCACACAGCGCAATTCTGTTGAGCCTTGGTGATAAGGTTCTCCGGCAGGTATCAAAAGAGACGACGGCATCAGGGTTATGGGTGAAACTTGAAAGTTTGTATATGACCAAATCGCTGGTAAATCGACTCTACCTGAAGCAAGCTTTGTATTCATTCAAGATGATTGAAGACAAAGTATTGGCTGAGCAGTTGGATATGTTCAACAAGCTGATTCTTGATCTTGAAAATATTGATGTGAAGATCGATGATGAAGATCAAGCGCTGTTACTATTGTGTTCTTTGCCTAGATCACATGCTCACTTCAAAGAAACTCTCTTGTATGGAAGGGAGTCCCTGACGTTTGAAGAAGTTCAATCAGCCTTGTACTCTAAGGACTTGAATGAACGAAAGGAGCATAAACCTTCGACTGTTGGCGAAGGTTTGGCCGTTAAAGGAAAACTCTTACGAAAGGATGGTAAGTTCGACAAGAAGAAAGGCAAAAGCCAGTCGAAGTCTTACAGTGGCGAAGCATCTGGCATTCGATGCTATCATTGTAAGAAGGAGGGTCACACAAGAAAGGTGTGCCCTGAACGCCTGAAAGATCATGGAGGTAAGGATAATGGCAATGCAGCCATTGTTCAAGATGATTTTGAATCATCTGATGTTCTTGTAGTTTCAAGCAGTGACTCGAGAAGAGAGTGGATTATGGATTCAGGGTGCACTTGGCACATGACTCCAAACAAAGACTTGTTCGAGGAATTATGTGATCAAGATGGTGGATCAGTATTGCTGGGAAACAACAAGGCTTGCAAGATTGCAGGTATTGGATCTATTAGATTCAAGCTCCATGATGAGTCAATAAGGTTGTTGACTGAAGTCAGGTTTGTTCCTGATTTGAAGAGAAATCTGCTTTCTCTTGGTGAATTCGACAAGAAAGGATATGTTTTCCAAGGAGAGAAAAGTATCCTAAGAGTCATGAAGGGTTCGAAGGAAGTCTTGAGAGGCGTGAAGAAACAAGGCTTGTATACCCTTGAGGCTGAAGTTGTAAGTGGTTCGACAAATGTTGCATCCACGAAACCTTTGTCGAAAACAGAAATCTGGCACATGAGATTGGGCCATGTCAGTGAAAGGGGTCTGGTCGAATTAGGGAAACAAAATCTGCTTGGTGGAGACAAAGTCGAAAAGCTGAAGTTTTGTGAACCCTGTGTACTTGGAAAATCTTGCAGAGTGAAGTTCAACAAAGGCAAACAAAGAACACATGGATCCCTTGATTACATCCATGCTGATCTTTGGGGGCCTGCAAGGTGTCCATCACATTCAGGAGCAAGGTATTTTCTATCCATAGTAGATGATTATTCCAGAAAATTATGGGTATTCATCCAGAACACTAAGGATGAAACTTTTGAGAATTTCAAAAGTTGGAAGACTCTGGTTGAAAATCAGACTGGCAGAAAGGTCAAGAGGTTGAGAACCGACAATGGCCTTGAGTTTTGCAATGAGGCATTCGACAGTTTTTGTGCTGCCTCTGGTATTGCAAGGCATGGAACTACTGCAGGTACTCCACAACAAAATGGTTTGGCTGAAAGGTTTAATCGAACTATTTTGGAGAGAGTTAGATGTATGTTGACTAGTGCGGGGTTAAAGAAGGTGTTCTGGGCTGAGGCTGTTGCGACAGCAACATATCTGATAAACAGATGTCCTTCGACAGCGTTAGATATGAAGACACCTGAAGAAGTTTGGTCGGGACATCCACCAGATCTCGACAAACTGAGAGTATTTGGCTGCGTAGCCTATGCTCACATTAGGCAAGACAAGGTCGAACCTAGAGCTCTGAAATGCATGTTCATGGGATACCCTGAAGGAGTCAAAGCTTATAGGCTATGGTGCCTAGAGCCAGGTCACAGGAGGTGTATCACCAGTCGAGATGTAGTTTTCAATGAAGCTGAAATGGCTTTTAAGAAAACTGATGATGTTGGTCGAAGTACAGAAACATCTGACGAAGAGCTGGAACAGGTAGAGATTCCTGTTGAGGTGGAGCATGTTGATGCTGAATTGCATATCCCTGATGAAGTCGAAGAAGAAGCTGAAGTTGAGGAAACTGACGATGACTACCTATTGTCGAGAGATAGGTCGAGAAGAGTCATCAAACCACCTCAGAGACTTGGGTATGCAGATCTTATAGCTTATGCATTAATCTCTGCCAGTGAGGTTCTTGATGATGAACCTAGAGATTATAAGGAAGTTATGAGGAGTCAAAATAAGACTGAATGGCTGAAGGCCATGGATGATGAGATGAAATCTCTTCATGATAATCACACTTGGGAACTGATCAAGAAACCTGCTGGGGCAAGGTTAGTCAGCTGTAAATGGATTTTCAAAGTTAAGGAAGGAATTGAAGGAGTGACGTCGAAAAGATATAAGGCAAGGTTAGTCGCAAGGGGTTTCACTCAGAAAGAAGGTGTCGACTTCAATGATGTGTTTTCTCCTGTTGTGAAACATAGGTCCATTCGAATGCTGCTTGCCATGGTGGCACAGTTCGATCTTGAACTGGAACAGATGGATGTGAAAACTGCGTTCTTGTATGGTGATCTAGATGAAACGATCCTGATGAGGCAACCTGAAGGGTATGTCGAAAAGGGGAAGGATGATTATGTGTGTAAGTTAAAGAGATCCTTGTATGGGCTGAAACAATCTCCTCGACAGTGGAATAGGAGATTCGACAAGTTCATGGCACGCATAAGTTTCATTAGAAGTCAGTTCGACCACTGTGTTTACTTCAGATTTCGACCTGGTAATTCATTTGTTATTTTGTTGCTTTATGTGGATGATATTCTCATAGCAAGCAACAGTGTCGAAGATGTGATGAGGGTGAAGGCTGAACTCAATAAGGAGTTCGATATGAAGGATCTGGGAGCTGCTTCCAGGATTCTTGGAATTGACATTCGAAGAGATAGAAAGAAGTCGAAGTTATGCCTATCTCAAGAGGCATATCTACGGAAGATTCTTGAAAAGTTTGGTATGTCGAATTCGAAGCCAGTTGTGACTCCAACAAACCCTCAATTCAAGCTGAGTATTGATCAGTGTCCCAGTACTGATGTGGAAAGAGCCTATATGAATAGCATCCCATATGCTAATATAGTTGGTTCTTTGATGTATGCTATGGTTTGTACTAGACCCGACATAGCATACGCAGTAAGTCTTGTAAGCAGGTACATGGCGAATCCTGGAAAGGCTCACTGGCAAGCATTGAAGTGGATTTTAAGGTACATAAATGGGTCTCTGAATAGAGTCCTAATTTATGGTGGAGCCTTGGGTGAAGATGGTAAAGCAGTAATCGAAGGATATGTCGACTCTGATTATGCAGGTTGTATGGATTCCAGGAAATCTATTTCTGGATATGTTTTCACTATGTTTGGCACAGCAATTAGTTGGAAAGCAACACTTCAGAAGGTTGTTGCTCTATCAACCACTGAAGCGGAGTACATTGCATTAACTGAAGCTGTGAAAGAAGCATTGTGGCTTGAAGGTTTTGCGAAGGAGCTGAAACTTCAAGGTCGAGGTATCACTGTTAAATGTGATAGTCAAAGTGCAATACACCTGTCGAAGAATTCAGCCTATCATGAGCGAACTAAGCACATTGATGTGAGGCTGCATTTCGTCAGAGGAGTAATCGAGCGTGGAGAAGTCCAAGTGCTGAAGGTTCCGACTGAAGACAATGCTGCTGATATGATCACCAAGACATTGCCGAGTTGCAAGTTTTTCCACTGTATGCAGTTGATAAAGCTGCATGAAGAAAGCTAGTTTGTTCCCTTGATGTTGTAGAGTTAGATCCAAGGTGGAGATTTGTGAGATTTTGGATCGAACTCTAGTATGGCCGAAGGGTAGCTTCTTGGTTCGACAGGGTTAAGCATGAAGTCGAAGGTTGTTCACATGCTTGTGTCGAAGATGCTAGGGTTGTTAGCATGTTAAATTAGGTTTTAGTGTTTAAACCCTAATTTGTTAAGTTAGCTTGTTTATTAAGTTGACTTGTGTAATGGGCCTTGCTGAAAAAGCCCATTAGTTAGTATGTTAGGTTTTATTATAAATAGCATACTAGTCTCTCATCATTGTTAAGCTGCAAATCCTAATTTAGGGTGAGAGAGGTTATGTGTTATTCTTGTAAACTTGTAATCTTGTTTTAAGAGAAAGTAAAAGAATAGCAGTTATAACCAATTCTTGTGTTCTTATTCTCTTCCCTAATTACCTACTATACTTTGTTCTTGGCATCGTTTTTCACAACAACATAGAACGGGGTAAACCCGCCAACAAAAAACGGAAATTACACACCAATTAGCATTACAAAATATATAACAAATGAGCTTTGTTAAATTCGTAAAAGTTACAAATGGGATGAGTAATTTCGCCGATAAATGAATTGAGTATAACGATTGAGTTAATTTATCGCCAAGCTAGAAATTTATGTGTAAGGAACATGCACAGTTACAAACAGTAAGATTTAACAAATTCGACAATATACCTTATCACTTTTATTCTCCGAGTATTTTCAACTATTTTTTATTTATTTTTGTTCAAACAAGCTTTTGAAGATAAACCTTCAAAATTAACAAATTTTTTATTTACGAATTGCAGTGTTAAAATCGCACAATCCTTTCTATAAACATAGATTTTACTACTTGTCAACATTTTAATATACTTGATAGAATAATCATCAGATTCCATCATAGAAACTTGAGAATTTGTAATAAATGATTCTATATAGGAGTCTTGTAATGATTATGTTGTGGAGTTTAGAAGCTCCTGCATATTTTATTTTTTTAATTTCTAAAATATATAAAAACTACAATATTAAAACTACAAAGGAGAAAATTGTTTGAGCTTGGACTGGTCTAGTTAAACACTATAGCAACACTATCACAAACAAAGTTGAATATGATCATGATAAGTTTAAATATTATTTGTTAAATACTGATGACTGTCGTCATTACATGATTTTTGTGAAACGATTCGGAAAAATTCGGAATAAGAATGATAAAAAAACATGTTAAAATATGAAGAATTGAGCAAAAAGTCAATACAAGGACGATACGAAGACTTAGTGCAAATTGTGAAGAAAAGGAGAAAAAATGTGTGTTTGCCCCTGGTATTCTCGCACGCGATACAACCCATCGAGGCGCCACAAGGCTTGCTTTGCAACGCGATACTAACCGTTGCAGACACGGAGCTATTTTTCCAGCTGACCCACCTTTTCTATTTAAAGCATATTTTGGTCACTTTTTCAAGGATTTTGAATCAGAGATAGAAAGTGACGGTCAAGGTCATTCAAAGAGCGACTTTGGAGCATATTGAAGTCATTGAAGAGAAATTCTTGCATAGATTTTGATGATGAATACTTCTCCATTCATGGTATTTGTGTATCTATTAATGAGTAGCTAAGATTCTCTAGATTAGGGCCTTTTGAAATGAACCTTATTTTTACTCTGTTGAATCCTATGTTTGTTTGAGATTTATGGAGTACTTTTAATGTAATTATCTTATTAGGGAATTATCGTATAAATTAGTGAGTTACACATCAAGTATACTGGTTACGCTAATTTGCAATGAGATAATAATATGATTGAAACTCAACAGGTACACAAATCATCAACATGCAAAAAATAAAGGGATTCGATAAAAAGTCATAATCGCCTTTCACAATCTTGAATCACTTCTTTCTAATTTTTTCGTTTAAAACCGCTTTTCGAACGAAACCCCTCCCCATTTTAATTATTAAATTTCGCAATTAATTTTCTTGTTAAAATTTGATCCTCATGGAGACGAATCTTAATGGTGATTACTTCAACATTATCGATACACTTATCGAGAGGTCATCAAATATTAATGGTGATTTTCCCAAGGGTTAGAAAGAAATTAAAAATATGATTGTAGTACAACATTGAAGTTATGTTCCTCAAGGGAGAAATGTCGCACATGATGTCCTAGCAACTGGTTCGACAAGTTAAACTACAATCACCCAAATTAATTTTTATAAGATGATGAAGCAAAAAATAATAAATAACACAAATAATTGGTAATCCAATTCGATGCAACATACACCTAAGTTTGGAGGGTTGACGTCTAACCCAAGAAAGAAAATTTACTATTAGTAGCTTAGTACATTTAGTCTTACAAGCAACAACAAACACTATTAGGGATGGCAATTTGGCCCATCCCCAGTGGGTACCCACAAAAAACCCCATATTGGGTAGGGTAAATACCCATAAAAATGGGTATGGACACGGGTAATTACCCATTAAAATATGCGGGTATGGGTGCGGGCACGGGTACCTTACTACCCAACCCGCCCCATACCCACACTACATATTTCTATAATGTCATTTATATTATTATATAAAAATGCATTATTCTAAATTTTTTAAAAAATATATCGCTATTAAATCATTACACATTTTAATAAAAATGTTTATTTGTTTCTTAACTCAACAATAACATACATAATTTTTTAAATATTGTTAAAAAGACTTAAATTATATGATATTTTGTAATTAAACGATTTAATTTTACTATAAATGTGGGTAAACGGGTACGGGTATGGGCATTGAGGTACCCACAGGGTACGGGCATGAATATTGATACCCACGCGGGTTTGGGCTCGGGTACGGGGATTTTTTTAAACTGCGGGTATGGAGACGGGTACTATAGTACCCTGCCCAAACCCTGCCCATTGCCATCCCTAAACACTATGTTGTCCCATGCATTTCCCTAACAATACCCAATGACTTTCTATTTAGGTATCCCCCTAAATATGATAACCCCTCTCACTTTCTCTCAAACACTAACTCAAGTGTTTGGACTTTTCAATCACTAAACCCTAGTGATCAACTTCAATCACAATTATGAATGATTGTTGAATCTTACAGCTTAACTAAACAAAGCTACAACTATGCCAAGTTACTGAAACATAGTATGACCAAAGAATCTTTTGAACCCTAAACCTTATAAATATTCCATGTATGATATGTGTCTTCAAATCTAGTAAAGAGCTCATTATATAGCATATCTATTTTGGGATTTTCTTCATGAATTTCATTTTGGACTTCGTCAAAAAATAATGCAGATTTTATTGGATATGATTTTATCCATAAATATCTCCAACAAAAAGATATGATTTAATTTGTTTCGAATTCAAATTTAAACCTCCATTTAAATATAATTTGATTGTTACAGTTGTCCAACAAATCATATATTCATATTGCTAAATAAAAAATAAAAATTTTAACAACTTTAAATAATTCTCCAAAACACAATAGTCTGGCATGTTGAGCAAAGACTCAGATGTGGTACCACATGTTGAGATACCGTGTTTAACACGTGTCCCTTGTGCAGTTCCATACAACTTAAACAAACTAGATAAACTTGAAAACTTCGAACACTTCTCCTTGTTTTTGTTTCGCAAAATGCAGACAATTCAAAGGATCAATTCACAATGAACTTCAAGCATAATGAGGTAGAAACCTCTTTTTGAAACAACACTGATGTATTAGAATAAAAATTCAAGAATAAGGCGTTGACTCTCATTTTGGTTGTGAAATTGTGCAAGCAGAGGAATCTAGTTCAAATGCCACAATGTGGTTGTATAACTAGAAAATATACAACCTTCCATATGCTTGTATCAATTCTAAAATGTTTCTTCTCAACACGCCTATACTATGGACGAGGTACACACCCACACTAAAAAGACTTTGATTTGACGATGATGGTGTAATCAAATATGGTAAATCAAATATATCTATTACGACATAGTGAAATATAATTCAAGAAAGATTTAAGAAAGTTGAACAATACGAAGTTGCAAAAACAAAAGACATTTTTAAGAACTTTAACCCACTCATAATAGTTCAATAGATTTAGATATCTTTGATGACGTCGTCGATCTTGGTGTATTTTAGTTAATATAGTTGTATGCATGTATTAGATTAATATTATTATTTTATTATTATTTTGACTTAAATTTGATTGGTTGTTGACACACACACACACACACACACACACACACACACACACACTCACACACACACTCACATATATATAATCAAAATTGAATATTGATCTTTCTCTTTCATATGTGAAGAGCAACATGGTCCAAAAAGAACACGATACATTTAGGTTTGAACGTTCGTGTCTATCACGTAGAAATACATGTTGGACTACTCTACCGTGTCGTGAACATTCATGATGTCCATCAGTTATTTATTTGTAATTTTAAATAAAAAAGTGAGAAATAAACACAACAAAAGAGATGAAAAATATTATTATCATTTTAGAATGATTCATTCAAAGAATACTCTATAAGGTTCAGCTCGAAGGATCTTTTTTGAAGGATATATTATATGGTTCTATAAGGTGCTTTCGGGATGCATGACTACACTCTTGGCAACCAACCCAAGTTTATAAATTCTTATAATATTAAATAAATAACAAATATATTGTAAATTTAGATATTTCCGGTAGATTATTTAGTAATTGAAAAGAATTTGCAGCTCTTATTACTTAGGGACTTATCATTCAAATTTCCATTCGGTTATGCTTTCACTAAAATATGACCACATGTGATTTATGAGATTGAAACTAATTAACAAATGAAAGTCTAAATACCCAATCCATTTCTTAAAAAAATATAGAGCTTTATTACTAATATTTTAAATGTATAAATACATATGTATCTTGAAAATGTGGTATATTTAAGAATTTATCCACTACAAAGCATAGTAAGCTCTTCAATTTTTAGGATATGGAGTAGATCTTTACTCATAATGAAAATGGTATAAAGAAAATTTGTAAGGTACAAAGTTCAGTCTTGAATAACAATTTAGAGAAGAAATTATTTTTACATTTAAAACCTTTGAATGTATACATGTAATTACAAACATTACAAATTCAATAATAAAGAATACAGTAATGATATATTGTTATTCCAAATAAGTTTGAAATAATTTGAGTAACCAACCATGGTGCTGCAACTCTAATAAGGTAGAAGAATGGCACTTTTGAAAACATTTAGGGAAGAAGATGTCAATCCACCTTTCTAGTTGCACCATTACGCATTTTAGCACAATACTCAAATAAGCTTCCATCAAAACAACGTCTCACAGCTTCTTTTGATAGAAAACCTTGTTCATCTTTTGCTAGAACATACAAAACACCCCACTCAAATTTGCTTGCAGCCCTGCAAAGGGTTATCTTAAAGAGATTAATTCATTCATTCATCAGAGTCTTCTCTAGTTTTTGCAGGTATCTGTAGGTTGACCGCAGTGTAATCATGACAAAACTATAGGTCTAATTAAACCACAATGTTGGCTATCTGTGTGGTTTCTCGCCTTACACATCCTTGGATACGGTCTCCTAGATTATCATACATGTGTGAGATAATTGTATGGGTTTGAAACATTTTGGAAGAGAAATTACCAGCCAAAAAAGTCATATGCAACACTGTTTGCTTGAGTCATGTGCCACAACTCTCTCATTGACAATTTATCAGGCACTTCATGAGCATACTTACTGAACATTAGTTCCAAATTTGCAGGAATGAACCTGAAAATATTGTTTTATCCATAACACTAGACATTAATATATAAATCTTATTGATTTTAGTTTATTTATTCACCTTCCCTCTGTGTCATAGGTCCCTGAGTCACTTCCATGTTTTGCTCTATGTATATTTTGTATGTAAATTGGTAACTTTGGTGAAGGTAGCCATGTCTGTGGAAGAAATTCAAATAAGTGTTACTGCTAGTGCTAGTAATGGTAAGTAACAAAAGTGAAGGTGGATATGTCTCACAGGAAGAGTTGAATAACTCAGAGCTACATGAAGAATGATTGTAAATATGAAGGAAGAAACAACATTGAAACCAAGTGCGCGAAATCCTATAAAAAAGTATGAAAACAATTCCATCATTATTAACACTTAGATATAGACCTAGAGATGTATCTGGTCTATATATCAACTATATTAGTTATTCAATGAATGTGAAACATGAATATTTGTCTGTAATAATGATCAGGGAGTATATATATATACCTTTGAATGTCTCACATGGATATATGATACCATCATTGTCGATATCGAAGAACGAGGCATGTTGTTGAAGGACAGACATGTTGTTATGGTTGTGACCCCATGTGCCATTCACATTCTCTGTATCAGGGGCAACCAAGGCCCGTGGCATATCTACAAAAATGTATATTTGAAATTAAGAAAACAAAAGTAAATGATGTAAATGAATAAGAATATAGATTACTGACAAGGTTTGGGAAGCTTGGTATCCAAGTTATCTGGAACTTTTCTTTCAATTGTTATAGGTGCCTTGCATGCAACTGTTGACATGGCTTCTCTAGATGCTTCTACTTTTTTTTCCATGGCTTCACTGGATGGATCTTTTGTTGGTGTCATCACTTACTTTTGTTTTGTGTTGGAGAAATTTGATAATGAGATTTGGAGAAAGTTGTATTGCAACGACAATGAAAAATGCTTAATAATATGGAAGTGTTTATTGCAACAGATTCCACATGACTCGCTTGGTTGGGTCCCACACCTCCATTACCTGTTGGACACATGGATTCATGCTATAACGGGACAAATGATAATTACTATATATTCTTTGATAGATCCTTCCACTTATTATTTGTCTTTGTCATTGTAACAATTTTCCTAAACATGTATGTTATTATGGCTTGGACATAGATTTTTTATAGATTTGGAATTCAGTATGTTGTATATTTTTTTGCACAATTGTCAAAATAATTTAAAATTTAAAAATGTTGAAATTAATTTATTAGTTAATTATATAAGATGTATTCAATAAAATATTATAATTATAATCGTACTGCAAAATCGAAATAATTAATCAACTATAATATTAGAACTCGAACTCAACAAATTGTTCATGGATTTGACACATTAATGAAACATCTTGTAAACGTGACTGAGAATATACTAAGAAGAGCCATGGCAAGGTCGACGACATGTCAGACGTGGGCCGAGTCATCCACGCACGCCCCTTTTTATATAGGAAGTGAGTAATCAATAACGAGAATGTTTCAACAATTGAGAGAACTTGTGTGGTCAAAGCTCATTAAATAATCATATATTCATCATTGAAAGGGTGACTCACCTACTACTAGGTCATGGCCAGATTGTGTGTGGTCAAACTTATAGGCTAAAGAATTGATCTACATAGGAGGGAGATCATATCTATAAATACCTAACTCAATAGTTAGGTTATAAGATCACGATTTTTACATATCAATAAACAAAGGCCCTCTTTGGTACCTCGCTGACAAGGTTTATACAAGCCCTCAACTTTTCCTGGTATATTGACGACCGACTCTACACTTGACAAGTGCAACCGACTCTCACTATGGATCCTAGTAAAATTGACTTGGACCTCAAGATTCACTCAAAAGAATCATTCCTTCGTTACTATGTTTTGAATACCCCATTTCTGAATTTATTTCCCCCTGTAATGACTTGAATATTTTGCTTTCGGAATATACCTTTGATGGGAATTTATTCTCACTCTGCCACTTAATATTTGCTTCGATCTGAGTATCAGACCAATATTGTAACCTTCAGGTTATTGATCACAACAAAAGAATTCATCATAAAATTTGTTAATATTATTTCATTATCCTACAATCATATAACCCCAAATTCCACCATTACACTTCAACGTGTGAAATAAAACATTGAGACCCTTAAATCACTAAAAAAGGTTCAAAAAAGACTTTAAAGGTAGTCCCTGCGAGTGCTAACTATATTAAGCCAATGTTGATTCTATTTTTTCATACAAGTTATAAAAAGTTAAAAATTACTCACAAATCATCAGAAAGGGTCGTGAACACGAAAATTGCCAAAAACGACCGAAAAAGTCACATGAACTCGCCGCTGACGTACGGATGACAACACATCGCCAAAATCCCGACGCTTCGCGCCCAACAACGTAGCGTGACACTATTCCCGCTGGCCGCCGCCATCATCGCGGCACAGCCCATTGCCCGAGCAACACTGTTCACCTGAATCCTATTTTTTTTTGAAAAAATCAATATTTCTATAATTTTTTTTTTAAAAAAAACTAAGTTTTCAGCCAAAGTCGGAAAAATGATTTTTTGAAGAAAAAAAAAGTTTTCTGCCCATCTGGAAAAAGTATTTTTTATTAGAAAAAATGCATATTTGATTAAAAGATACTATTTTATTATTAAGATTAACCCTTTTTCCTATTTCCAACCCAAACACCCTCATCCAACAGGTAACGACTACCTTAGGGGATTATCCCAAATTCCCCTAGGTCAGAGCAATATTACAATAATTTTAACAAAACATCGATTCACATAAAAGAACGATATAACACATTTTACGATATTTTAGGGGATTATCCCAAATCCCATTTGGTCACTAAAACAATACATCACGAACACAATCAACATATTGATCATCATACATTATATCAATACATGTTCAAGAGCATAAAAATTTCCATAAAAGGGCCCTGATGGGAGGGTAAGGACATCTCCCGATTCTAGCTGCCAAGATATTCACCCAAAAACATGGTAATTTCCCTTACCTCGTGTGCCAAATTCCTTGACCAAATCTACGATCGATTGTTCCTTACTCCAACTATCTCTCTCAACTGCTTTCTAATATCTTCCTAGATGCACAACTTCTTTCTTCTGCTTCCCCCCTCTAACACGCTCCCACGTATATAATTTAACCTAAGACCCCGATACTTTGGACCCTTTCACCTCCTACTTTCTCACACACTCCCCAATACTAACGTTACAATTTCTAACGTTATTGTATGTTTCTCTTTTTACTATTTATAAAATAATCTCAATTAATTAATTATTTAAATTAAATAATATTCTCAAATCACTATCACACCTAATTATATTCAAATGATTATTGTTAACTACATAAAATAAATAAGATTTATATTATTATTATTATTACTATTATTATTTTAAAATTCTAATTGTCCTAATAATTGGTAAGTAATCAAAATTAGTTATTTCTTACTAATAGTTTAAAGGCTTAAATGCAATTTTGACCCCCCATGTTTTTCAATTGTTTGATTTTGGCCCCCTAAGTTTTAATTGCTTGATTCTGGTCTCTAAAGTTTTTCAATTGCTTGATTTTGGCCCTCTAAGTTTCAATTGCTTGATTTTGGCCCCTGGAGTTAGCCAATTGCTTGATTTTGGCTCGTCTTGTTTGTCTCATTATGTATTTGATTGTCCCTTAATGATATGTAGACTAAACTTATCTTTTTTCGTTACTTTTTCTCTTAATTTTTTACTTTTTTCTAATTTTTTTCTCTACAAGTCTATTTTGCTTCTCTTTTTAATAGTTAAGCTTTGAATGAATTATCTTGAAAATCTTAATTATTCCATTCAACATATAATTAACGGTAAATTATTTTGACAAAAAAAAGACCACTTGCTAATTAAAATAACAAACTCTTTGACAAATAACATGTGTGAACCTTTTAACAAAGTTATTTTAGAATATAGGGACAAGCCTACAATATCCCTTATAAACATATTTAAATCTATATGAACAATATGATTGTTAGACTTCGAGACTTTATGCTTAAATATGATAGAGTTATAGATCAACGAGTTTGTTATTTAATTAGCTAGTGGTCTATATTTTTTGTTGTCAAAAAATAACTTGCCATTAGACATATGTTGAATGAAGTATTTAAGATTTTAAAGATATTACGTTTAAAACTTAACTATTAAAAAAAAAGAAAAACAGAATTGTAGAGAATAAAATTAAAAAAAAAAATTGAAAGAAAAAGTAACAAAAAAAGAAGAAGTTTAGTCTATATGTTATTAAGGGACTATCAAATGCAAAAGGGAAAAAACTTAAGGGGCCAAAATAAAGCAATTGAAACTTGGAGGACTAAAATCAAACAATTATAAAACTTGATGACCAAAATTAAACAATTGAAACTTAGGGGACCAAAATCAAGTATTTGAGAAATTTGGGGAACCAAAACTGCATTTAAACCTAGTTTAAATGAGTTTGATTCTAATTTTCGTGCTCTCAAATTCAAATATATTATTAATTAGTAAATGACTGAAATGCCCCTAAACTCCTTCAAAATATCGAATAACATCAAATAATCAAACAACATTCAATATAATTATCCTAATAATTTAAATAAAATAGTAATATAAAGTCGAGGTGTTACAACTATGATTAGAATCAAGTAGAAGTTGCGATTCAAGTCATGATAGCATCAAATGTTTCATAAAAGTTTATGTTTCATATGATTCGAGTTATGGGATGTGTGATTTAAATCACTCATATAATCTCAAATTTTTGCAATTTAAAGAGGTTTTGAGATTCTACCAATGTCATGACTTAAATCAATCTCAAATATAGTCTTTTATCCAAGAACTCAACAAAATAATTTAAAGAATATTGCTTACATTATAATCAAACAGGTTGATTTATGCATGCTAAAAATACGAATCTAAAACTCAATATAGAAATGCATAATCGATGAGAATATTCAATGACATAAAACTAAAAGCAAAAGTTTGAAAGACAAGCAACAAAACCATAATCCTTAAGGTAGTAGAGACATGCAACTTCAATACATTGATTATGAGATGTGTTAGAAGCGTTGGATGTTTGTTCCTTAGTGTCCCTAGCATTTTTCTCCGCATTACCATGAATCTTGCAAGCCTTAGTATCACCAAGATGAACAACTCCACTTTTCTCCACCTTTTAAGTCTCGAAGTATTCTTTCGTCGGACACATATAATAAGAGAATCATAAGTTCAAGACCCAAGTCTTTTTAGACTTCAAACTCAATATCTACAGTGCTCCAACGCTCTTATAATAATCCTTACACGAGACTGTAAGATATTGAGAGATATTGAGATCAACTGTATGAGAATAACACTATAAGGACTATTTCATTTTCATGTATATATATACACACAATTCATTATATGTTACACTAGATATGAGACTTATATACAAATATCAATACATATTCTATCACCCCCGCAGTCGAAGCGGGAGGTTGACGGATGCTTAGACTAGTTCGAAAATCATCAAAGAGAACTTTAGGGAGGTATTTGGTGAAGATATCAGCAATCTGATGCCGAGAAGGAACATGAAGAATGCGGAAGAGGAATACATGGTATATATATATATATATATATATATATATATATATATATATATATATATATATATATACACACACACACATATAGGCTTAAATACAACTTTAGTCCCCCTATTTAGCTATTTTTTTGATTTTGATCCTTCTACTTTTAAAATCACCATTTTAGTCCCTATTTTTAATGTTTTGTTTGGAATTAGTCCCCCAGTCAATTTGGTGCATAATTTCAGTGACATGGCGTAATTCTTGCTTATGTGTAATGCCAAGTCATTTAAATATTAATTAAATTTTTTTAATTCAATTATTTTAATAAATCAAATTATTTCAATAAATCAAAACTCAAAAACTCAATTATTTCATTTAATTTTATTTTAATTCAATTGCGTTAATAAATTAAATACTAAATATAAGTTATGTATCAATCTTTGTTTTTCAATCTCCGTCTTCTCAATTTTCAACCTCACCATCATTGCAATCACATAACAACCACTTGATCCATGGCTTCAATCTTCCCTAACTCTCCTCAAATTAGGACTCGCCTCTCCCCCTTCCTTCCTCCATCATCGCCACTAATGCAACCCCCGCCGTCACCGAAGCTTTAATTGAAAAATCTGAGGTGACGATGTTGTTTTATTCTCTTCTTGTGTTTCATCTGGATTCCGCGAGTTATACAAATAAGATTCGCAAATCATTTAACAAGTTTGATTCCTTTTCTGGATTTTGACTTTGATTTTCATCCTTGATTCGTTTAGCAAATAGTGATTATGGTTCCATTAAGTTTGATAGTTGAGGTTTTCGGAAGCAGATTTGTTGAAATTGTGTTGGCTAATTTTTGATTTTGGAATGTCTATTTTGGTTGTTGATTTCAATTTCGCAAGTTTTTGTTTGTGATTATGTTAATTTCGCTCCACTGATTCTTGTGGTTCAAGTTTGAATTCATAAAGTTTTTGTGTTAATTTCATTTGTGCCTAATTCTGTTTGGATTCAAGTCTAAGTTGCGTTTTTTATAAGTTATGGTTTGATTTTGGTTTATTCATTTTCAATTTGTGCAATTTAGCAAATTGCTTTGGATGATGAAGCAAGAGTTGTAGAGACAAAACGAAAGAAGTTTCTGAAAAATTAGGAATGGATGAATCTAATTTGATTTAAGGAAATAATATTGATTGGAAAAATGTGTTTAAACATGTTTTTAATAAGGAAATAAATATGAAATAAAAAAATAAATTTAATTAATATTCAAATGACCTGGCATTACACATAAGCAAGAATTACGCCATGTCACTGAAATTATGCACCAGATTGACTGGGGGACTAATTCCAACCAAAAAACTTAAAATAAGAACTAAAATGGAGAGTTCAAAATAAAAAAAAATAGCTAAATAAGGGGACTAAAGTTACATTTAAGCAAAAAAAAATATATATATAAATATATAAATAAATAAATATATATATATATATATATATATATATATATATATATATATATATATATATATATATATATATATATATATATATATATATATATATATATATATATATATATATATATATATATATATATATATATATATATATAAAAGACTTATATACAAATATAAATACATATTCTATCAGAGACAACTACCATCTTAACAAATCATCCATGGTCGTTCTCTCATAACAAAATTTTTAGACAAATAAAGCATTTCAACTTGTTGACCAAGTAAAACTTGATCGTTGACTTTTTGATCGGAAGTCATACATGCAGAAAATGTATTTTTATTCTCTTCGGCACTTGGGAATTTAAGGCATGTATTCCAACAAAATCTCTTTCTTGTTATATTTGGTTTGCACCTTATTTTCACTCATGTAGTTTATATGTAGTTGTGTTTTGTTCTATGTATTGTGTTTTGTGTGTGCTTTATTCTTTGTTTTTTGCATTAGTTTTTCATTTTGTTATGTTTACAATTTATTTGTGTTAACCTTTCATTTAATTGTTATTTTTAAAACTGTTGCGAGTGTTTATTATTGTTTGTGTTATTCACACATCTTCTCTATTCTAGTTTTTATTTTTATATTTCCGTTCTAAAATAATCACTATTGAAAATTTCTTTAGCCACCTCCCTATGGGGGTCACCCCCAGCGAAAATCCGAAAATACCCCTGCTTCGGAAATGAACTTCCGAAGCGTTTTTTTTTTTTTTTTTAAAATTTCCATAATTCGGAAGTGCATCTCCGAAAACACCTCATGGGGGGTGTCTTCGGAGATGAACTTCCGAAAACACCTCATGGGGGTGAATTCGGATGTTCATTTCCGAATTATGCAGAAACTGTGTTTTTTTTTTATGTATTTTCTTAAACAGTCTCGCATTTTAATTAAACGCAAACGGCAAATAAAATAAGCGACATATAAACAGAAAATACTAATATGATAAATAAAATCCAAAAACACTGTGCGAAAGATACAATCCGAAATCAAAACAAAACAAAACAAAACACGTCAAACAAAACAAAAACACGTTATTCTGCCCGACGAGCGTTACAAAATACACATCAAACAAAACAAAAACACATTATTCTGCCTGACGAGCGAACTCCTCCGAATGAAGATACTGATACCAATCCTCATCCCACTCAGTCTCAAAACCATCAGCATCAACCACGACTCTCACGCCAGATAGTTGAGCTTGAGCATCCGGGCCCCGGGCCCCCTGGGAACGAGAAGTAGAGCCGGTCGAAACCTTCGTCTTCTCCTTCACCTCCTTCACTCCGCGAGAGCACGAAGTAGAGCCGGTCGAAACCTTCTTCTTCTCCTTCATCTCCTTTTTTCCCTTAGCGCCACCCATTCCTGCGTAAAAATGAAGAAAGAAAGGTCCATGAGACCTCCTTTTATAAAAGAAGAAAGGGGACAAAAACGCTTGGGAAACGGACAAGTCATTAAAGAACAAAGGAGGTGAAGCAGAACGCATGCACACAAACTTCAAAGAAACAGGCACAATAAACAAAGGCGTTAAAAATAAAGTACTTGCAAATTAAAACGGACACTCTCTACCCTGTGTAGCTGACGCAGTCTGGGTCTCCCTACCCTGTCTGATGCGTGCTGGTTGGTTGCCTGACATGTTCCTGTAAACAATTGAAATCGATTAATATGCGAGACAAAATAAAAAACTAAAAAATTTGAACTTCTGATACAATTCGGAAGTTCATTTCCGAAAACTGGGATGGAGGTGTTTTCGGAAATGAACTTCCGAAACATCCCTGCGATGGGGTTTTCTGAAACTTCCATGGCAGACCCTAAAATCAAACATAAAACCAATTCAAAAAGCTTCTAAACAACCTAAATACTACTAACAACCAGTCCATATATCATTTATGCAATTGAAACCCTAAATAACATGCATTTGAATAATGAATCTAACAAATTTAAAACTTACAAATTGAGTGATTTGTGGGCTTTTGAATGTTGTATAGCAATGTGATTGGAGCCTTGATGCAGCCTTGGAAGTGTGTTTGCACAAATTTTCGCCTTTGCTTGTTTTTGATTTGAGTTAGGGTAAATGAATGGGGGAGGGGGAGTGTTTTAATAAATCTGCAGAACGCGCAGTATTTCGGAAGTTCACTTCCGAAATGCTGTTTTCGGAAATGAACTTCCGAAATAAGACAATTTTTTCAAAAAAAAAAGGCGTTTTCGGAGATGCATCTCCGAAAACACCTTTTTCTTGCATTTCGGAAATGCATTTCCGAAGTCAGGGGTAGTATGGAATTTTCACCAGAGGTGGACTAGAAGGTAGGGAGGTTGGCAAAGAAATTCTCTCACTATTTTCTTACAGTTGTGTTTTATTAAAGTCTTTTACGGATCTATATGGAGAGACTCATGAACAAGCCTAATATATAACACATACTACAATATTAAAGATAAGTATCAAATACTATAGTACTAGTCATCAACATTTGTGGAATTACTTCTAGAGATAATGACTACCTAGATAATTTAATATTTTGACTTTGCTTCTTATGAAGTATTATCCTCTAAACACTTAACAAAAAAGCAATAGAACATATTAATAATCTTCTTGTATTATTGTCATTAGTTAGCAAAACAGGCTAAGCAACCTAAAGTTTAGAAATTGAGATGAAAAAATATCTTCCCTTCATTTTCTAGGTAAATTGACATTGACACTAGGCAGCCAACAATTAGCAAGGGATGAAGTGCGACCGTGAATTCAGCTGCCCAAAGTGAATTTGATAATGACTACAATGTTGGACCATTTGGACATGCGTACAATTTTACTTCTTCAATAATTTGGCACTTGCCTCTCTCCATCGTCTCTCTCTAGCACCCAACAACATCAAATACTTTACTTATAATAAATAATATGATATAAAGTTCAATAATTAGACATCATGTTTTTTGTGTTACGTCAGTTTTTAAAATATTTATATAATCAGGAAAATATAGTTTTTTAATCTTGTTAAGTTAGGGGTGGTCTTTCGTCCAAGTAAATTCGAATCTAATCAAAATCCAAATTAAATTATGGTGTTTAAGTTACATATTTTATTAGTTCAGACAAAAACTAAACTAAACTAAACCCAATAAAGTTTCGGAAAAAAAATTCTATCTGTGAGTCTCTCTACCCGAATCAACAATAATTAATTCGTATAATTTATATCATCATTATCATAAAAAAATACTAGTATAAATTACTCCCTCCGTTCCTTTATAAGTGTCACCTTTGGCAAAAAAAATTGTTTCTATTTAATTGTCACTTTATAGGTATAAAGTCAATTATATCCCTGCTTTTTTAGTGGACACGTTAATTGAGGAGTGTTTATGAAAGATAAATGATAAAGGTAAGGGTAAATTAGGAAAAAAGTTGAAAATATTAGTTCTTTTTTGGTTGTCTTGGTAATATAAAATTTGGCAAGTGTGACACTTAAAAAGGAACAAAGGGAGTATTCAACTTCAAAAAAAAAATGAAATGTCATTTGTAAATTGTGATATTCACCATCTATATAAATCTATATAGAGAAACGAAAAATTAATGTTTTTATTATTATAAAAAACTAGTTGATGTAAATTAGATATTTTTTAAACTAAATATCTTTTTTGGTCTCTTATCTCTATCTCTGGGATCCATTTTAGTCATTGTTCTTTTAAAATGACCACTTTGATCCTTTATCTTCTCGACAGAGTCATGTAAGTCCTTTCCATCAAATTAATAGAACGACGTCAAATTTAGTCATTTTTCTTTTAAAATGACCACTTTGATCCTTTATCTTCTCGACAGACACGTAAGTCCTTTCCGTCAAATTAGTAGAAACGACGTCAAATATAGCATATGTGGCGTCTGAGGTGGAATTGCTTCTTCAACACCTTCTTATTCATTACGTCTTCTTTGATTCTTTACCCCTAAAGAAACCTTAATTCAAAAAGTGTAAAAAATCTCCAAAACGAAACCTAAATTGAATATTTTGGTTCCATTATCATGAGCTATGGGTGTTGTTCATCATCATCACCAGCGAAAAATAAGAGTATTCAAAGTAGCGATTTGCAGGTTTTACCTTATTGTCGTTGTGGAGACATTATTGTTCTTCGCAGGGTAAGAATAGTCAGCAACTATGAAAAGCTTTTTTAGGGTTGTCTAATAAGTTGGTTTCAATTTTTGGCATGAATGATTTATGCATTATACTTGATGTATCAAGTACATAATGTTAGCGCAATAATTGGGGGAGGGTCGAGCGAGCATCATTTCCGGAAAGTATAGATATTTAAACTTTAAAATATAATAAAATATAAATATTTCATTTATTCATGAAAAAAAAAAGTCAACAACTTGTTTCACATGACAAGTATGAAGAAATGAGCGAGAAACTTTCACACGGATAAATATCCACACGTGCGTAAGGCGCAAGATAGCGTCTTTGCTGCGCTTGTTGTGTGTTGTGTGTTGAATGAGAGAAGAGAGAGAAATAGGTTGTCTTAATCATCATCATCATCCTAAATTATCATCATCTTAATTATCATAAAAAAATCAGAAACAAAAACCTCTACCTAGTATACTACTATGAGAGAATCATAAGACTTTGGTTTTGTTTGTTTTACTTAAACACGACAACAACAAACCAACTCCTCTTGTTTCAATTCATCATTCTTTTTCGATTCTCATCTTTTCAGATTCCATTGCCGTTTTTAAGGTAAGTTCTTGTGCCCGCTTCATTTTTTCACATCACAGTTTTTTTCCTTCTTAATTTGACTATATATTACTAGCAATTTACGTTTTTATCTCTTTAAATTTCAGTTTTTTTTTTTGTTGGATTGTAAATTATAGTTTGTTTTTCAATCTGGGACTTTGTTTTTGATTGGGTGGCCTCAATTAACCCCATTGAGATGTTGGTATTTTCTGGTTAGGTCTTTGAATGCCTTGATTTTCAATATTAATATCAACTTATATAATATAGTAGATTAGAGACATGTATATGTGTTAGGTAGTTCATGAGTATATGCCTTGTTCATGACTTCAACACAGACATAAACACGACAGAGACACGTTGACACTGCTAATTATGAATATAGACTCTGACACAGACACGACACAGACACGTTGACACTGCTAATGTTAACAAACATAGGACGCTGACATACAAGCATGTTTTTTATATTGAAATCAGGATAGACAAAGGTGATTCACTTGAAGCCTCAAGAGCTATGCATTCTTCATCTTCATCTGTTTTTCCCACTCATATGGAAAGCACGTATATGAAACCCTCGGATTCGTTTCATCGTTCACCTGTCGGGGGTTTGACTGCAAATCATGCCTTGCTGCAAGCTACACCATCAAATCCGATCAGAAGTGATAGACAGGTGTTTTCGGCTTCGCCCACTGCTGAATGTCCTGGCGGCATCGCCTTTTCTTCCGACTCACAGCATGATAGGCAATATCAAGATTCTCCGTTCACTTCTCAGACGTTAGGTGACGACGTGTCTTCGGAAATCCACTCAACGACATTCACTTCTCATCCGCAAGAAAATGATGAAATTTCATGGGGGCCGGATCCGATGCAGGATATTATTTGTTTTCCTGAAATTTTTTCTAGCCAGCATGATCAGGTGGAAAACAGTGCCTCTTACATGAACGACGGCAATGTCAAAAAATCTGATTTCGGGGAGTGGGTTGACCAGCTAATGACGATTGATGATACTCCTCATCCAAATTGGAGTCAGCTTCTTGGTGATGACAATGTTGCCGAACCAACACCAAAGGTTTGTTTCTCAATCTGATTTTGAACAATACTTGGATTCTCTGCTAACATTTGTTGTGTACATTTACATTTTGTAAAAGTTGCATAAACATATCCTACTCTTTTGGTGCAGGCAACACAGGTTTCTCTGAAGCACCATACACCGTCTCGAGAAGTTAATGATCTTTGTAATTCAGCTTCAGCATCGACTGCACCTCAAACTAAGCCTAGAATGCGATGGAGTCCAGAACTTCACGAGGCCTTCGTGGAAGCAGTTAACCAGCTTGGTGGTAGTGAGAGTATGTTTACTTCCTCCCAATCTCATTCTTCCCGTCATTCTCTCTGGAATGTTTCTTGTCATCATCTCATGATGTTAACATGCAGAGGCCACTCCAAAAGGTGTCTTGAATCTGATGAATGTTGACGGCCTTACCATCTACCATGTGAAAAGCCACCTGCAGGTACATATATCTTTTCGCACCCTCTTAAATAGCTCGTTGTTGGTGTGTAAGTCGAATTCTTAATCTAATGTTGTTTTCAAATTACTCGTTCTTTTAATTTCAGAAGTATAGAACTGCCCGATACAAACCTGAGTCACCAGAAGGTATATAAAAGTGTACTTATAATCTCCATTATTCATACGACAGGTTTTTCTACCAAGTATTTTTTGTGTGTGTGCCTTCTTTACCTCCTAAAGTTTCGAGCAAAATGTTTCATTTCAATTTCAAATACCTTTTTTGTATGCATTTTTCTTCTTCATATCCTATGTTGGGATTAGACATGGAGGAAACACGGAAGACTATTCCTTTCAAATTTTGTCAAAATTTAAGAGTCTGAATGTAAATGATGACTGAGGTCTTCTGTACCTGCAGAAACTTCTGAGAAAAAGATGAGTTCAATTGAAGAAATGAAATCTCTAGACTTGAAAACGTGAGTCATTTCTCTAACTTCTTTAGCTTTTTCGATGATACTTATTGTTCACATTTCCATCGTACACAATTGTTCCGTAAGATTTTTTTTTTTACCTTGAAAAGAACAAGATTGCTCATAAACTTGCCTTGAATTATGGTTGCAGGAGTAAGGGGATCACCGAAGCATTACGGTTGCAGATGGACCTCCAGAAACGGCTTCACGAACAACTTGAGGTACATTATTAGTTCACCAAACACCAATGAATTTTCATGTTCCGGCATGTTCTGATATTGTATATCTGTTATACAGATTCAAAGGAAGTTGCAGATTCAAATTGAAAACCAAGGGAAACATCTTCAAATGATGTTTGAGAAACAGAAACAGATAGGTGGCAGCAAGGGCTCGCCCCCTTCTAACGCGCCTTCTGCTGCACTCTTGGACACGGCGGTACCCTCTTCTGCAGACAAATTAAAAACGTCAAATGATGAATGCGGATTAAAATGCAACACCGAAGAAAGTTCCCAGGATGCAACACGTGAAGCTGAAGTTACCGAAGAACATGAGAGGACAGATGATCAGCTATCTGCAGTACCTCCGATGAAACGGGCGAAGATTCAATGATAGTTTCTAGAGAATTATGCTTGAATTTCCGCATCTGCTTATCATAATGATATGATATGCTCAACTTTAACAGTAGCCAACAATGACTAAGTTAATTTTTTGGGATGAAATTATTTTCACTCCCTAGATTTGTTTTTTTTTTTTTTTTTTTATGTTATTGAACATATTCAGACTCCATGGAACTTGTAGATATATTATTGGATCCGAGAATGTTTTAGCTAATGTGGTTTTTGTGTTTTATAAGGTTGTTTATCTCCTAGCCTAGTTGATCATTTTAGCTCCTGTACTCGAGGGTTTCTTGTTTTTTTCTTAGATGTTTTCAGGTTGTAATTACATGTAATTTATCTTGTTTTTTATTGTAAACTCCTTTTCAGATAAATATAAATTTGTTATGAACTAAAGAGAAAGAGTCAAAAGCTAGACAGAAAATTTAGGATCTTTGTATTATGTTATTAACAGGCGTGTCTTTACACTATAATGTGAGTTTTATTTATAAGATACAAATAGGTTAGGAATATGATAAATACACATACAAAGTACAAAAGAACAGTGTTGTCTATTAGGCGAAAGAGCACCTCTCTTCTCTCTTGGAAGCTGAACATGGTGGTTAGAAAACTTTCAAACAACAAATGCAATGTTGCAACAATAGCAAACTTTAAAAGAAGTGCCCTCACTCTAATGAATCTCCCATCACAATCTGAGTCTCAGTGTCCTCCCAATGCGGCGATGATGTAGTAGTGTAACGGAGCAATACAGCTAAGGTGATATGCTCTTTCGTTGTTGCCCACAATTATTTGATAAAATTTCTTAACCAAACTTCTTTAGTATTGCATAAAGAAAGACACAATTTTGTATTGTCCAATAGTTTTCACTAAAATCGGAGGTTTGCACTCTCTATTTCAAGGGTTCCACGGTTGCCATGTTGACAAGGATGAGAGCAAGAGTGTTTCTTGTGTAGTGTCTCATACTAAAGTGTTACACATATGTAGTGACGGATAGATAACTGCAATTCAAAAAGTCATTGAGAGTGATCATGGTTTGTTTATGGCTTTGGAGGAGTCTTTAAGGGCGGTCGAGCAATAAATGTGTGGAAGGTATATCAGTATTCATGCCATAAGTCGGACATGTCATCACCGTGATGGTTTGGTTCGTGTTTCTCATGAGAAATGGGAGGTTGGGAGTCACATCATACATATTTTAGAACCATCTACAACGGATTACGAAACCCTCAATGCAAATTAGGGAGTTGTTTTGGATGCAAGGTTGCTAGAGAGTTGTAATGATACTATAATGAATAGTAGAATGAGCTTGTATTATTAATGGAAATGGAAAGCAATTTCAGAAGTGTACGAACAGCTCATGAGAACAATTGCAAAAATAGTGGGATGCTGATACAGAGTAGAGAGAGAAGAGAAAATGATTACGCACTAACAGCATAAAAAATACCTCTACCCCATTACCCTTACATATAGACTACTGCTTCACAAATTCATCCCACATGGGGTGGTCCCGTTTGCTCCTGCTGCTACGTCTCAAACCAACATTTCTGGTCCACTCCCTTTCCTGGCGCGTGCTTCCCACGTTCTCTGACTCAGCAACATCTTTTCCTTCTATTGTATTCTCATTCATAACATTACCATCCCCTTTAAAAGCAACCTTGTCCTCAAGGTTGAGATTAGGGAAGTTGTGCACAACATCAACTCTGTCTTCCCATGTTGCCTCGTTACTTGGAATGCCTACCCATTTGACCAGCACTTGAGGGACCTGTTGGCTGCCTCTGAAAACAGTCCTTGTCTGCAAAATGCTTTCAGCTTGTATAATTGGACCTTCCTCCACTATTGTGAGTGGTAATGGCAAGTAAGGGTCAGTGACTCCCCCTTTGAATTTCTTAAGTTGAGACACATGAAATGTGTTATGTATCTTTGCTGCATCAGGTAATTTTAGTTTGTATGCAACCAGTCCCACCTTAGCAATTATAGGAAAAGGACCAAAGTACCTCATTCCCAACTTCTGATGCTTCCTCAAAGCTGCCGAGTTCTGCCTGTAAGGTTGCAATTTCACCAGCACTAACTCTCCCAACTCAAAATTAACGTCAATCCTCTTCTTATCAGCATGTGATTTCATCTTCTGTTGAGCTCTCTGCAAATTAAATTTCAAGTCAGCCAAAATCTTATCACGCTGTATCAGCTGCTCTTGCAATTCTGGTTGCTCATTTGAGCTAGGGCTGTACTTCACTACCATTGGAGGGTCTCGGCCATATAAAGCCTTAAATGGAGTCATACCAATGCTTGTGTGAAAAGAGGAGTTATACAGTATTCGGCCCAATTCAACGCCTTGTACCATGATTTGGGGTTGTTGGTAGTGAAACATCTCAGGAACATTTCCACACACTTATTAACTGCTTCTGTCTGTCCGTCGCTCTGAGGGTGATATGCTGAACTCATAGCCAAGGTTGTACCTTGTAATTGAAAGAGATGCTGCCAAAACTTGCCAGTGAACACCTTATCTCTATCGGACACAATAGATTTAGGCATGCCATGTAACTTAACAACATTCGCCATAAACGTTTCTGCCACTGATTGGCTTGTATAATCAGTCTTAAGGCCCATAAAGTGAGCATATTTTGTTAATCTATCTACCACCACCAGAATTACAGTAAAGCCAAAAGATACAGGAAGTCCAGTAATAAAATCCATTGAGACATCGTCCCATACCTGAGTAGGAATCGGTAATGGCTGCAAAAGTCCAGCTGGGGATGTATTCAAAGTTTTTGCTTGCTGACACACCAAACAATTCTCCACAAATGTCTTTACATCTTTCCTCAATGAGCTCCAGAAAAATTGAGGAGTAATTCTTGCCACAGTCCTCATAATACCTGCGTGTCCTCCAACCGGGGAAGAATGAAATTCGTGTAATATTTGTTGAATCAATGGACTCTGTTTCGGTATGACAAGTCTTCCATTCCACAACAATAACCCATCTTTCACAGTATAGGGCCCTGTAGATCCAATCCCTTGACACTCCTTCATAGTAGCTTGTAATTGAGTATCCTAAGCAGTTTCAGCCTTTAACTGTTGTACAAAAATCACTTGTGGTTCAGACCAAGCTAAGTTCATCAATCTTGATAGAGCATCAGCAACTTGATTGTCTTTCCCAGGTTTGTACTCTATCTTGAAGTCATAGCCCATGAACTTGTGGAGCCAAGCTTGTTGTTCAGGCGTTTGTAGAGATTGATCTAAAAGACTTCTCAAACTCTTTTGATCTGTTCTGAGAATAAAATGGTGCCCCAGTAAATAATGTCTGAATTTGGCAAGAGCTGATGTAATGGCATGAAATTCTCTCACATATGCAGACTGATTCTGCATCCGTGGTGCCAATTTCTTGGAAAAATAAGCAATAGGATGGCCTGCTTGGCTTAAGACAGCCCCTATGCCTGTTCCGGAAGCATCGGTTTCGAGTACAAAAGGCATTTCAAAGTTGGGCAGAGCTAAAATCGGAGCACTAGTGACAGCTACTTTAAGTTCTTGAAAAGCTTTTTCTGCATACTCAGTCCAAATAAAAGCTTCTTTTTTCAGTAAGTTAGTTAATGGAGATGCTATTGAAGCATAAAATCGGATAAAACGCCTATAATATCCTGTGAGACCCAAGAATCCCCTGAGTTGTTTTAAATTCGCTGGCCTAGGCCAATCACAAACAGCTTGGACTTTGGTTTCCTCCATTGCTACGCCCTTGCCCGAGACCATATGTCCCAAATATTCCACCTCCCCTAGCCCAAAAGAGCACTTGGACAGCTTTGCATAAAGCACATGTTGTTGCAGTAACTGTAACACAGTTTCAAGATGTTTGAGATGTGAATTCCATGTAGGGCTATATACCAAAATATCGTCAAAGAAGACTAAGACACATTTCCTTAACAATTGGTGAAAAACCTTATTCATCAAACTTTGAAAAGTCGCAGGCGCATTCGTAAGACCAAATGGCATTACTAGCCATTCATAATGCCCGTGGTGTGTTCGAAATGCCGTCTTGTGTCTATCTTCCGGTTGGACCAAAATCTGATGATATCCACTTCTAAGATCTAACTTAGAAAAGTATTGAGCACCATAAAGTTCATCAATCAGTTCATCAATTGTAGGCATTGGGAAACTATCCTTAACTGTGATAGCATTAAGAGCTCTATAGTCGGTACAAAACCGCCAAGAACCATCTTTCTTCTTAACTAGAACTATAGGTGATGAAAATGGGCTAGTGTTAGGTTGTATGATGCCTTGACTCAACATATCTTGTACCATCTCTTCAATCTTTGCTTTTTGGCTATGCGGGTATCTATAGGGTTTAACCTTCACTGGTTCTGACCCTTCTTTCAAAGAAATGACATGATTGTAGTCCCTGGTTGGAGGTAAACCAGTAGGTGTTTGAAATACATTCTGATATGTGTGTAATAGCATCACCATATCGGGTTCCATGTTGGAAGGTAAGTCCAACCACCTATCTGTTGAATGCTCTGGCTCAATTAATTCCAACGTGAAGCCTTCAGCAATTGCCTGCATTGGCTGGAATCTTCTAAACAAATGTAATTGAGCCACTTCGGGTTTCTGGTTTTGTTCCCCTTGTAATGTAATAAATTTACCCTTCAAGTAAAATTTCATCATTGCTGTCGCATAATCAGCCACATGGGGTCCTAATGAAGCAAGCCAAGGTGCTCCCAAGATGACATCAGCACCTACCACAGGTAATAGGTATGCAGAAACCGTAATTTCTTGCCCATTAATTTGCAGAGACAGATCTTTTACCATGCCTTCAGCTGTCATTTTCTGGCCATTTCCCACTAGTACTTGCCACTTTGGAGCTGGTTCCACAGGTAACTTTAAACAATGGACAATTCTAGGTTGTATAAAATTGTCAGTGCTACCTCCATCTAGCAGTATAGAGACTGCCATTGACCCAATTCTGCCATGAAATCGGATAATTCCAAAACCTCCTGAGCCTTTCATTGCATTGAGGGATAAATGATGTTCAGGTGAGTCTTGTGTTATGGTTGAGTGAGGTATATCAACTGGTGGGGTTTCTTCAGTGGTGTCAGGCTCTATGTCTTCTGTTTGGATTAACATGAGGTGTTTGTTGGGACATTTATGAGTAAAAGAGAATTTATCATCACAAAAATAACAAAGGCCCTTCTCTTTCCTTAATTGCATTTCAGCAGGGGAAATTCTTCTAATGTTTGGGTTTTTCTGGTTAAGGTTCATGGGTCTAGTGGGTGGGGTGTTTAGAACAGGGGGGTTATTTGGTTTGTCAGAGAATTGGGTTTTGTTTGGAGTGAAGTGAGCTCTAGTGTTTGTGTTTGGGTTGTTTGAGTTGGTTGGTTTATCATCATCTAATCCACTAACAAAACAATCCACAACTGCATCATTACTTAGCCCATAAACTCGGTTAGACAAGCAAGTAAATTCCATATAATAAGCATTCACAGTAGTTGTTTGTTTCAGTTTAAATAAAGCACCCCTAGGGCAATCATATAATGAAGGGCCAAAATCTAATTCCAGTGCCCTAGTAAATTCTTTCCAAGACTTAAAAGGGGTAGTTCTTTGTAACATTTGAAACCATGGAACTACATCTTCATCCAAATTAACTGAAGCAATAGTGATACGATCAGCATCCGATGTATTATAGTACCCAAAAAATTGTTCAGCCTTAAAGATCCAGTCTAACACATTTTTTCCATTAAATCTCGGAAAATCGAGTTTGATTTTGCTTACCTGAAACCCAGCAGTCGTTGAGTTCTTTACACCATGCTGCACAGTTGTACCATGTTCCCGCTCCAATAATGCTTCTAGTGCCTCGGTGATTCGCGTGAGTTTGGCATCCGCAACGGCTTGATTTGCTTCTATTTTGGTGAATCGTGTGTCATTCGATGCTGCCGCAAGCTCAATAGCCTCAGCGTTCTTTTTCAGATCTGCGTACAGTTCCTTCATTCGTGTATTGTCAGCCATGATGTAGATGAAAGCACCAATGTAATGATACTATAATGAATAGTAGAATGAGCTTGTATTATTAATGGAAATGGAAAGCAATTTCAGAAGTGTACGAACAACTCATGAGAACAATTGCAAAAATAGTGGGATGCTGATACAGAGTAGAGAGAGAAGAGAAAATGATTACTCACTAACAGCATAAAAAATACCTCTACCCCATTACCCTTACATATAGACTACTGCTTCACAAATTCATCCCACATGGGGTGGTCCCGTTTGCTCCTGCTGCTACGTCTCAAACCAACATTTCTGGTCCACTCCCTTTCCTGGCGCGTGCTTCCCACGTTCTCTGACTCAGCAACATCTTTTCCTTCTATTGTATTCTCATTCATAACAAGAGTCCTCACATAACCTGTCTTCACAAGGAATAGTATATCTCTTAGTTGTCATCTTCCTTTTTCTTAAGCATTGAAAGATGCTCTGTATAAGGCGGTTGTTAAGCTGAGATCTATATGTGTTTGGGTCCGATTGTTACATCATCCCCGTTGTACTTTACAGGTGGTTAAGTCTCAGAATAAGCGGAATCAGAGGTTTGAAAATCAGAAGTTCTTGCAATAACATCACATTTTGAGGTGTTTGGCTACTTTGAGAAACATAAATGGTCTTACCAAATTAGTTGATAGTGTATTGGGCAGCTCTATGCAAGATGATTTGGGTCACGTGGGAGTTCTTATTGAAGGGGATGGTAAAAATATGGGCTTTAACATTAGAATTTGTCTCCGCAAACAATGTTTTAAAAAAAAGGAGAGTTTATAGAAAATCGAGATACATTTGAGAGACCGTAACTTAAAGATCGTAACACGAAACAGAAGATCCTATTGATACAACAAATATATATGTTTATATACATATGCATAAAAATTATCATAGATAAATAAAATAATATTTATTAGTAAATTGAATTGAGATGAAAGATTGAATGGAATGCATTAATTCTTATTAGCTTGGCAAGGGGGATTACACTTGGTATTTATACTATTTCACGTGTAGTGGGTAGTTATAACAGAAAAACGGAAAAATAACTAACCCCTAACATAAACACGTGTGCATGTACCAAGCTACAAGTGATACAACAAGCCCTAACACCATGCATCTCAGTCAGGGCCGTCCATGTGCATGTGCAAACAGTGCTATATGACATGACCTCAATATATTAAGGGCCTCCAAAATCCATGTAAGTACATTAATAGTTGTGGAGTATGAACATATTATAGTCCTATATCTGATGTTAAACTTTAGAGCCATTGAGAATAAATGGCTACCGTATGTGGGGTTTATTTTTTTGGAAATGTTGTTTAGCTAATAATAACACCACTTTTTCCTTTTTTTCTCGGTGCAATGTTGCACTTTGGATCAATAATTAAAATAAATTAGCATCTCTTTCTACCTCCTATTTTTTTTATTGTTGTTCCCGTTAATCATGCAATGTCAAAGTATCTCTCTCTCTCTCTCTCTCTCTCTCTCTCTCTCTCAATATTTTAAGGCAAATTAATCTCTCTCTCTCTCTCTCTCTCTCAATATTTTAAGGCAAATTAAATAATTATGAAAAGTTCAGCTATCACAATAAAGAAAAAGCTAGCCTACAAATTAAATATGGGTCATGCTAACATGTGCCCTAAAGACACGTGTTAAGTATTAGAAAAAATTAAATGTAATTAAGTATAATACAATCATATTTAAAGTTTCAACATATTGAACGCACATGTTTCAAAAAAATATTTTTATAAATAACTTATTAATTTGTACCCTTGAAGCACATATTAGCTTTTTCCATTAAATATTTAGTATTATTATACACCTGTAATCGTTTTAAAAATATAAATTTTCTAAGTAAAGTGTGATTTTATATATATATATATATATATATATATATATATATATATATATATATATATATATATATATATATAGTTTAACTAGAGGTGTTAAAATCTAAATTAATCCAAATAAAAATTGTAAATTAATTCAATTTAAATTGCAAGAAGTTGGATTAGACTGAATTTTTTAATCAGTTATTAAAAATCTAACAAAACCGCGGGTAATTTTTATCTTTGGATTAAATGGATTTTTTTTTTTGAATTTCGATTCAAACCACATTGCGAATGTTCCTATTAGGCCTAATTTTTCAATCCGAACAGGGCCTCTAGAATCATTGGGCCGACCCTGATCTCAGCAATGATAACACGAATTCATATAGAGTGTTTGACTTGATTTACATACGTATTGCTAGTACTTTTATTCGATTTAATTGCTTTATTTTAGTATTATGCGGGTATTTCCGATGTTTCAGGTATTATGTTCGTATTGAGAACTATTTGTCAAAATAAGAAGAAATAGAGAAAAATTAATTTAAAAGACAAGTAAAAGATGGAGGTGAAGCATTAGTAAAGGATGGAGGTGCAAAGAGCAACTGACCCAGCCCAAAAGAGTGAGCACGTTGTCCACTCAAGGAAGTGAGACGTCCGTCTCATGCTCATGGAAGACGCCCGTCTTGGGCTTGAAACGTGGAGAAGGCCCAATTGAGGAAGAAGACCAAGTAAATGGGGTGGAGACGTCCGTCTCCCACTCCCCTTGCCACGTCACAAAGTGGAGACGCCCGTCTCCTTGTTTGTAGCCACTTGAGACGCACGTCTCAAGCACCTTTCAACAACGTCTCTTTTTCTGGTCACGTGAACGCACATTTTGAGGAGAAAAAGGAGGAACGTGAAAGACTGGAAAGTGAGAAGTACATTGCAAAACCTAGTCCTATAAATACCACATACATAACACTTGAAAAGGGTCCGAAATTTCTGCGAACAAACTCTGCCAATTTTATTTCCTGCATTCATTATTTGCCTTACAATTTAATTCTTGCTTTTTCTTTTCTCACAACGATTTCTACATCGGAAATTGTTGTGAACTTTAAATAGATCTAACCTTACGTTAGATTTAGTTTTTATTTCTTGCTTTATTATTTTATGCCGAATAATTTCTGAAGAACGATTCAACCGACCTGTGGTGGAAGTTCAAGCACTCGAAGATTTCAAGTTTAATTAATTCAGATTTTTATTATTCAGGTTTCTATCGCTTTGATTATTATTGCATGATATATTGTATGCCCTCTAATATGCTTATTATTATTATGAACCGAATCAATTTATGCATGTTTAACCGTATCAATATGTCTGGCTAATTTAATTAAGATATCAGTATGTAGAGTAAGTTAATCGTAGGGATCCGAAATAAGTTGGCTTAAATATGTTTTATTAAATATCACTCGTTTCTGGTTTTGTGTCTAATTAAATATGCTAAAGTTGTAAAATCAATAGAGCGAGAGTTTGAGATTTTAGAACTGATAAAAGTTAAAATCAATAGAGCGAGAGTTTGAGATTTTTAATTGGATAGTAGACATAGGACATTAGTTTTAAGGATGGCGAAAGCGTATTAAAACTGATTAGAATTTATTTATTTTCAAAAAGTGTTTTTAAACCGGACGCGGGACAGCGAGAGCGTACGTTAGGGAATACTAGCATGATCCGAGTCAATAGAGCGAGAGTTTGAAACTAGGAGATTTAAGTAGGTAACGTCTTCATGAAGCGAGCATTTTATTAAATATGATGTTTCCAAAAAGCTTTTCTAAATCTAATGGGATGGCGAGAGCGTACATTATGAGTTAGGGTAGTAGTCTAAATCAACAGAGTGAGAGTTTGGGAGGAGGACTTTTAAATAACATAGTTAATAGATATTTTTAATTAAATAAGAACCATAGCCAATGGACCTTCGGATCACCTAAGTTTGACGAAATACATACTGATATTCGTTTATCATTATATTCTTAGAATTAATATTTTAATTTTCCCGTTAGAAACAACCCAAGTATTCTTAGCCTTAGCTTTACATAGTAACCTGAGATAACAGTAGGTCGATTCATAGTCCATGTGGATTCAATATCTTTTAAAACTATACGACACGACTGTGCACTTGCAATCATCAGATTAATAGACACGTAAAGTCGCGATCAAGCAACAAATCATTTTTCATTCTCTTCTATATTTGTTAACCCCCTCCCCAAGTTGAAGGGTGAAAGATATTCACCGATCCAAGCTTGACAATCATGGCATGGAAAGGTCTGGGATTAGAAGCTTTGTTGAACACATCTGCAACTTGCGAACCAGAGTCCACAGGCAACACCCTAATCAATCCTTCTTAAACTTTCAACCTCACAATGTGGTAGTCGATATCAAGATGTTTCGTTCTCTCATGGAACATAAGATTGGATGCTATGTGCATTGCGCTTTGATTGTCACAATAGAGTATAACTTGTCTAGTGCAATGTTGGCCAAGATCACATCGAAGAAAGTTGGTCCATTACAATTCTCTGGTTGCTGCAACAAGAGCCCTATATTTACCTTCAACCAAAGAACATGAGTCAATGTCTTGTTTCTTCGACTTCCACGAAATGAGTGAATGTCCAAGGAAGAAATAATATCCAGAGATGGAACTCCTAGTATCTAAGCAACCTCCCCAATTAGCATCAATGAACCCTTGCACTTGATGTGTTGAATTTCGAGGAAAGATGAGTCCACAACCAGGGGCATTCTTCAGATATCTCAATACTCTCAAGGCAAATTTGTAGTGATTAACATTGGGAGCAGACATGTATTGACTCAGCTGCTGTGTAGCATGAACAATATTAGACCTATTATTAGTTAAGTAAATGCGCTAACCTACAAGTCTTCTGTATGATTCAACATCTTTTAAAGAAGGGCTATCATCACTACTTAACTTGATCGCTGGATCAAGAGGAGTGCTTGCAAGTTTGCAGTTACTTATGCCTAAATTCTCAAGTAATTCAAGACAATATTTCCATCTCCATTTGAGACTTAGATTAAAAGAAGTGGATTGACATACTCAGATACTTAACCATTTGAGACTTTAACTGACACAAAACAAAAATAGACTTCTAAATTATGTTAGAATGCAAAACAATTAAACTTTTCTTTTTCAATTTTACTATTATAAAAGAGATGTTTTTTAAAAATTAAAGTGGGTTTGTGAATTTCATTAAAAAGACCTAATTAGAGGTCAATGCAATTTCAGAAAAAAGAAAAGAAAAAGAAAATCAATTATAGATTCATTCAATCAACGAGCCATTCACAGATTATACTAAGCATTTTTTGGTCTTTTCACTAGTGTTTTCCCTCACTCATCTTTTCCGCTTAATTTCTTCCCAAAACAAACACACGCTTCGTTACTCTCCCTAACAACCCTAGCTACATCGCTCTCACCTTCTCATTCGCCACCGCACCCGCCACCACCGTCGTCTCCAGATCCCTCGCCTCCCTATCCCAACCGCAGGTATATCTCTCGCTCCTCCCAATTCCATCTCCATTTTCTATCTTATCTGGTTTTTTACTTTCTACGCATTTCGCGATTTTAGCCTCTTCGAATTGATTCAACGCATTTCACAATTTTCCGCCGTTATAATTGATTGCTATTTATGTTTTTCTGCTCCTTTGTTTTTTCTGTTGCAGTTAACGAGTCTCGGTTCAATCAATTTTGTGAGAGGAATTTAAACTAAGTGTTGCGAAGATGAGGATTATGATTAAGGGAGGTGTTTGGAAAAACACCGAGGATGAAATTCTGAAAGCTGCTGTTATGAAATATGGTAAAAATCAGTGGGCTCGTATATCTTCGTTGCTTGTTCGTAAATCTGCGAAACAGTGTAAAGCTCGTTGGTACGAGTGGTTAGATCCTTCCATTAAGAAGACTGAATGGACTAGAGAAGAGGATGAGAAGCTACTTCATCTTGCTAAGCTTATGCCTACTCAGTGGAGAACTATTGCTCCCATTGTTGGTCGAACTCCTTCGCAGTGTTTAGAACGATATGAGAAGCTTCTTGATGCTGCTTGTGTTAAGGATGATAATTATGAACCTGGGGATGATCCTAGGAAATTGCGTCCGGGGGAGATTGATCCGAATCCTGAGTCGAAGCCTGCACGACCTGATCCTGTTGATATGGATGAGGATGAGAAGGAGATGCTTTCCGAAGCACGTGCTCGGTTGGCTAACACGAAAGGTAAGAAAGCGAAGAGGAAAGCCAGGGAGAAACAGCTTGAGGAAGCGAGGAGGCTTGCTTCTTTGCAGAAGAAACGAGAATTGAAGGCTGCTGGAATTGATATCAGGCAGAGGAGAAGGAAAAGGAGAGGAATTGACTATAATGCAGAAATTCCCTTTGAGAAGAGGCCTCCTCCGGGTTACTTTGATGTTGCTGATGAGGATAGGCCGGTGGAGCAGCCTGCGTTTCCTACTACTATTGAAGAACTCGAGGGAAAAAGAAGGGTTGACGTGGAGGCGCAGCTGAGGAAACAAGATGTTGCGAGGAATAAAATTGCAGAGAGGCAAGATGCCCCAGCTGCTATTCTTCACGCCAACAAGCTGAATGACCCAGAAACAGTTAGAAAGAGATCAAAACTGATGCTTCCACCACCCCAGATTTCTGACCAAGAATTGGATGAAATTGCCAAGTTGGGTTATGCTAGTGACCTTATGAGCAGCGAAGAACTCACCGAAGGCAGCAGTGCTACGCGTGCTCTTCTCTCTAATTATCCACAGACACCCAACCAAGCAATGACTCCTTTAAGAACTCCTCAGAGAACACCGGCTAGTAAAAGAGATGCTATCATGATGGAAGCTGAAAATTTGGCCAGGCTCAGGGAGTCTCAGACACCATTGTTGGGAGGAGACAACCCGGAGTTGCATCCTTCTGATTTTTCTGGGGTCACTCCTAAGAAAAAGGAAATTCACACTCCAAACCCACTGCTGACTCCCTCTGCAACCCCTGGAAGTGCAGGCCTTACTCCGAGAAGTGGTATGACACCGGCAAGGGATGGTTATTCTTTTGGCATGACTCCGAAGGGAACTCCTCTAAGGGACGAGCTACATATCAATGAAGGTATGGAGATGCACGACAGTGCTAAACTCGAGCTACGGAGACAAGCTGATATGAAAAGAAGTTTGCGCTCTGGTTTAAGCGGCCTTCCACAGCCCAAAAACGAGTACCAGATAGTGATGCAACCAGTTCAAGAAGATGCTGAAGAGCCTGAGGAGAAGATTGAAGAGGATATGTCCGATAGAATGGCTAGAGAGAAGGCGGAAGAAGAGGCACGACTGCAGGCATTACTTAGAAAACGTTCAAAAGTCCTTCAAAGGGAACTTCCTAGGCCTCCTCCAGCATCTCTGGAGCTTATTAGAAACTCCTTGATAAGAGCTGACGGGGACAAGAGTTCATTTGTTCCACCAACCCCGATTGAGCAAGCAGATGAGATGATAAGAAAGGAGCTTCTAACTTTACTGGAGCATGACAATGCCAAGTATCCTCTTGAGGAGATAGCTAATAAGGAGAGAAAGAAAGGAACCAAACGAGCAGCAAATGGGCCTGCTATCCCTGTCATAGAAGATTTTCAGGAGGATGAGATCAAAACTGTATGTATTCACTACTTTATCTGTGCATTTTTAATTTTATTTTTTTATGCCTTGGACACTTTTCTTAATTTGCTATTAAGCCAGCTTGGTCACCTTTTCTCCCTTTAATACCCAAACTTGATTTTTCATGTAGATGATAGTTGATACACATGTTTTTTCTGATGACATTCGTCTTAAAATTATTGCTAATTTATCCAATTATTACTCAATATTCTCATTCTTATATTGTATCCCCGATTCACCCTTATAAAACCACTTAAAGAAGCATCTTATGTTAAAATTAAGTAGAAATATTTTGGGCATCTTCTTAGTTTAAATTATGATACCATCTCCTTTATTAGTTAGTTGAGTACTGTGGTGGTATGTAATATGGATAGTTTCATGCTTGCACTTTTGTCAGTTATAACCATTTGATTAATCAGGTTAAAGTTGGCGTTCTTTTCTCTTAATTATTCTCCATTATTTTTTTTGTGAGTTCAGATAGCTCCCAATTCAGTTGTAATTCCCCAAGTTACCTTCCTCTCTCATTTTTGTTTGTTACAAGTGATTCTTCAATGACATATTGCAAAATGTTATGTTAATTTGCCAAGTGATAGAATACAAACATTTAAACGGGTTGTTACTTTTTATTGTTATTATTATTTACTACACTTTAAGCTTGAGTATAGTATAATTGGAGATGAATTTTGAAGTGGATGAATGGTAATATCTATATTGAATGTTACTTATTTATATATGCTGTTCTCGATAGGCTGATATGTTGATAAAAGATGAAGCCCAGTATCTCCGTGCGGCAATGGGGCATGAAAATGACTCCCTTGATGAATTTGTTGAAGCGCATACCACTTGCATTAATGATTTAATGTACTTCTCCACCCGTAATGCCTATGGTCTATCAAGTGTTGCGGGAAATATGGAGAAGCTAGCAGCTTTGCAGAATGAATTTGAGAATGTGAGGAGTAAGTTGGATGATGGTAAGGAGAAAATGATTCGACTTGAGAAGAAGGTTACAGTACTCACACAAGGGTATGAGGTATGCTACTGCTATCTTGTATGCAAATCTCTACATTTCTGTTTCTTTCAGCATTTATTTCAATTATTGCTAGTGTGAAGTGTCACTTCTCTTTGGCATCTAGTTCCTTAAATGCTAGCTGGTTATCTCTTTTATTTTCTTCTTTAGTGGCTAGCTTGCATTATTTTTCCTGAGATTCTTAAATGTTTATGTTGTCTGAATGCCCTTTATAGATGGCTTTGCAATATAAAATGCTATAAACGAAACATAAAACTGAAAACTTATAGAACCTAAGTTGTTTTTTCCTTTCATTATTTATTTGTAGTTGAGCTTAAACCTGTTTGTTTTTCTTCATTTTGATTTCGTTCATAGTGAGGCAGGGTACACAGGGTGGTTTAACTCAAAAACTAGAACTCAACTCAACTGAAATTAGATTTGGATTTTGAAATTTTCAAAACACAAAACTTAAACCACTCCTAACAGGGCCTTAAGTTTAAAGCTTGGGGTCAGCTTGATTAGATTTTGATGTGTAGTCTTATGTGAAACTTTCCAACTATAGACCGCCAGCCTCTAGTGCACCACATTTATTTCCCAATATGTGATCTTGCATGAGGTTAGGTCAACAATGGGTCCAAATGCTGGGTGGCTTAACTCAAAAACTAAAACTCAACTCAGAACTGAAATTAGATTTGGATTTTGAAAATTTCAAAACACAGAACTTATACCACTCTGAATGGGGCCTTAGAATTCAAGCTTGAGGTCAGCTTGATTAGATTTTGACGTGTAGTCTTTTGTGAAACTTTTCAACTATAGACCGCCAGCCCCTAGTACACCACATTTATTTCCCAATATGTGATCTTGCACGAGATTAGCTCAACAATGGGTCCAGTGCTTAGTACTAGCCAAAATGGGTCTGGTCATTTGAATGAAAACTTTTAAGTGGCAATAAACAAAGTCCTACCCGGTAAACTCGTTTCACTAGTCAATGCTTTGGTGGTTGTAGATGTCGGGGGTTGGTTGGTTGAGTTTGCTCCAAGAAAATGATGCAGATAGGAGTCGATGTTCTTAAATTGAAATATATGCCTATATATGATCTTAAAATTATAATAAGTAATATTTATATGTTAATAGAAGTGTTATGATTTTTTAAGATCAAGCATGGCCTTTTTAATTATTCTTCTTCTTCATATTTTTTAAATTATACTTAGATATCTTTTAAATCCCTGTAATAGACATTAATCCTGACTTTACTCCCTATAAACATTCTTGTCAGTTTGAACCCTCTGACACACAGAAAAAGTTGTGTTTGGTTCTCGTTTTTTGTCTAAAATCCTTGCAATATTTGTTCATTTTGGAATTAATCTAACTTTAATATGTGGAACATATTGCCCTAGAATAAATACTATCGAGGGTCTGATTTCAATATGAATAAATATTACAGTGACTAAAAGCAATTAAAATGGATCAGAGATTAAACTAACCAACATGAATTTCTTTTTTAACTAGACCTAAAAAGTTTATATTATAGGGAAAGTTATTTAAGCCTAAAATTAATTATAAGTTTTTGCCCGGGAATTATTTAACTATATATACAAACAATATAAAGCACCAATGATTAAATTGCTATACATGTAAGATAAAAGAATTGTTGCATGCATGGTTGTCAAGATCTTGATCTAGATCTTAATATCTTAAGATTTTACGACCTTACTCACCCCCAAATTGTGAAAAAAACTGTAAAATTATTGATTTTGTGCGGTCTTTGCCAATTTCTGGCATGATTGGCCGTTTTCTGGCCACCACCATTAAAAGCGAAAAGGATGACAAGATGCAGAGGCACGACAATTATAGCTCGACGGGGATGAATGCACACCTTTTGAAATGATGAAGTTTTTGACTTAGGGTTTATGCAATTATTTTAAAAGAACAAACATATATATAAAAGTTTGGACCATTATGAGGATATAGGACTTTGAAGTTAGAACCATTCCCCTCCCTAAACCTGTTTGCTATCGAATCTCTAGCACTATTTATTATTATACTTATGTTTCTGTACATACATGATTTTTTAGTTGATTGTACATTGTGGCCATCATGGGGTTTAAGGCCTTAATTAAGGTTTTCCAGAAGTTAACATAACCTTTTAGATAGCTTCCGTATATTCTTTATTAGAAGTTAGATAGCTACAATATATCTGTTAATAAATGGTATTTTTGTTAAAGGTTTTAATAAAAGTTAAAGGTTTTAATTTTTAATTTATCCATTGTTAGACTGTGCATCATCACAAGCAGGGCAGCATTATGGTATACAATAGTATCCCCTAAACAAGTTAATTGAGTGGTAATTTTGGTTATGAGTTTTTATTTGAGGGTGGGCAATTTGTCTCAGCTCTTTTCTGTGTTCGTTATTTCACTCCTCGGGGTAAGTAAAGGAAGGGGCTTGCACTAATTGGCACTTTGTGCTATAGGCTATCTGGGAGTCGAAGAATGATTGTATGCAGACTCATGGAAAATGTGTCTGGCAAAAGGGCGAAAGGAGGAATGAGTTTTGTAATAAATAGTATGTGGATCCTCAAAGTTATTTATCGAGGTTGTAGTCTCTGTGTGTAAGCTGGTAGGTGTAGTTTAGTTTCTTTTTCTTCCATTCCGACTCTCTGCATTCTGAGGGTATTTGTGCTGGGGTATCCTCTGTACCCTTCATAGTTATATAAATATAAAATTCCTTTGCTGCTTCAAAAAATAAAATAAAGTCCTAGGGACTTTCTCTCTTTATCCAAAAATTCGCGTAACTTTTCAGGTAGCTATAGTATTAGTATATTCTTAAATTATGGGTATTTTTGTGAATTGTGATGGTGCTTGATGAAAGTGTTGGGGCATATGGCATAAGAAAATTGTTTAGTTCATTGTAACCTGGGAAAGGAAAGATTAACTTGTTTTCAGTTCATTGTAACCTGAGAAAGGAAAAATAAGCTTGTGCAAGTTTATGCAAACCCTCTCATCTAAAAATTGCAACAGGGCAAGTGGGCACATTTATGTATTATCAAATACTTTCTTGTATAGAAAAACGAACGTGGGTTGGGTCTAGACATCCATACCGTAGCGAACGAAAGTTTGAATCCAGACTGAGAGAAGTATCCCCGTGTCTGATACGCCTTGATTAGGAGGATTAGCGAACCAAAGTTCGAATCCCGGCCGAGAGAGGTATCCATCCACGTGTCTGATACGCCTTGATTAGGAGGACTACATGATACATCTAGTGGAGGAACTTATTGGAAACCAAAAAAAAAAAAACTTGTATAGAAGATATCTTATTTTATTTTAATGCAGCTTGTTCTTCATGTTTATTTTGCATCTTTATTGTTTTCTTTCTTGATTATATGGGGGGTTTAATCTGGGAAGAAGTCACCGTGTTACCCATATGGATTTAGCATATTAAAAAATTGATTCTAGTTTCTTATTTTTATAATAACATAGTCAAGATTGAATATTAAACTTTAGCTGTTGAATTTTCAGATGAGGTCAAAAAAAAGTCTTTGGCCGCAAATCGAGGCCACTTTCAAGCAGATGAACGTCGCTGCAACAGAATTCGAGTGCTTTCAGGCTTTAAAAAAGCAGGAGCAGTTAGCTGCATCACATAGGATAAACAATCTTTCGTCTGAAGTTCAGAAGCAAAAGGAACTTGAGAGAACTTTGCAGAAGAGATATGGAGATCTTATGGCAGAGCTGGAAAAGACACAAAATGTAATGGAACAATTCAGGGTACAAGCACAGCAGAAGGAAGAAATTGAAGCAAAGAAACAAGCATTAGAAGAGGTACAAATTCAGCAGAAAGAAGAAATTGAAGCAAAAAATCAACCAATAGAAGAGGTACAAGCACTACAGCAAGAAGAAACCGAAGCAAAGAATCATGTACTCGAGAGTACTGAAGCTACAGCTGATGAAATTAGTGTGGAGGGTACAGAAAATTCTGAAGCAGCGCCTCACTCAGCTGACCAGCAATTAGCCGCCGTGCAAGATCAGGCTACTTCTAGCTCCAAAATTGACATGGATGTGGATTCTAGTGAAGCACAAGTGACGCACAGCACCGTTGTTACATTGCCAGATGCACCCGCTGCAGAAGATGAGAGTGCAGAAGTTGTAGAAGGCAAAAACATTGGAAGTGATGTTAACAGAGAGATAACGGTTGATATGAGTGCTGCAGTTGAAATAAAAAGTAATGAGGGAAATGTGGAGGGTCAAGATGTTGAGAACCCAGACGAGGTTATAGAAACTACAAACCAACCTGATAGTAGCATAAAAGAAACTACACTGCTTGAGGGCATGCAAGTTGCTGATGGTAAAGAAGATTAAGCAAATTAGGCCTCAGATTGTATCAGCATGTTCTAACGGTGATATTAGTTTGAAGAGTTGTTGGTCAACCCAGATATCAAAATGATTTGCATGAAAAGTGGGCCCTTATTTATTTGGATGATCATAAGGTTTGGGACGTTTTGTTTTACCAAGTTTTGCCCTTGTTACTTTTGTAAGTGGATGTTGGTGATGAGCTCTTTCAGATTTTCACTTAATTAGATTTGATTGCTCCATTTCCTCTTAAAAACTCCTTTAAGGTGGGTGAGGCAAACTATCAACTGTGAATTTCCTAATGTACTTTTTGGTCCATTGACATGACTGAGCTTTGCAAATGTATGCGTGAGTGCTGAATGGTTCTTAACCCTGTCATTTCGTAATATATTCCTAACAAAACAAGTTAAAACAAAATAATAATAATTATACATGCCAAATGAATGTTTTAGAAGAAAGAGTAAAGGTTGCTGCGGGTCCAAGGTGTTTTTGGTGAACCAATATTTGTTCCCCAAAACGATAACATATAATTTGTCATAGATTTTGAGTGAACTGATTCAAGAAAATTTATTATGTTTAAAAGTATGCAATAACAACAATTAAGTCTTATTTCACTATGCGAGGCCGACTACATGAATTAACTTTTGCTACAATATTCGATATAGTATTATGCGTTTGTGCATATTATTAATCTCGAAATCTATCTTTTTTAATAAATTCACTTATGAATTTTTAAGTCTTCTTCTACTTTTATTTGTCTGACTTCTCTCTCTATTTGAATTACTTTTCTCTTCTCTGTTTGACTTGCTAGCGATAATTTGGAAAAGAGCTTCTGCCCTTTTGGTGGAGTACAAGAGACTCTCCCTAATATCATCAAACTTACACTTGCAACACTTCATGAGGCTGTTATTGAAACATTTCAAGACTTTATTAGAATCACATCCTAAATATCCTAAACACGCCTATTTATTGGCGAATTATTGCAAATACAAAATCAACATAAAACAAATAGAAAAACCAGATTCTTAATTACAGGGTATTTGCACCACACAAAACCAGGAAATTGCAATCATCTATGCACCAGATGATCAGACAACTGGACTAAAAATAAAAATAAAGTATCTCAGTTTTCAACACTGGCTTCAAATGCTGGTTCTAGTCTGGTCTTTATTGTTGTTGAACTCAAATCTTGATTCCCATCCTGCAATATTCAAACAATCCTCTATTTAGTTTTTCCATCCCCATTCATCAACTCAATTACAGACATACACATAATAGAATAAGAAGCACGAGAACACGGCCTACACATGTTTCAGACAGATACACGACACTTGACATTAATCTAAAGTTTAGGTGACACATAATAACCACTAACCTTTACACATTTGTTGGATGTTTTAGAGACAGAACTACACTTCCTTATTTCTTCAACTGTCAATGCTCTTAGAATTAGCCTATCCTCAACATCAACTCTTTTTCCTATATCATCTTTATTTTCTGATTCAACCAACCAATCCGAGAGGCTAGTATCTACTCCAATTTCTTCCTTCATCTTTCTCTTTGATGATAATGACACCTTCAAACTAGTCTTTTCTTCACTCCTATTGATGTTTTCTTTGTCTTTCTTTATAGGATTCAACAATTTTGCTTTCACCTCTTTCACCTTCCCTTGACTAACATTCTCAATTGGATTCAGCACTGACAAAACTTCATCATCATCTTCTTTGAGTGCCACCATTTTACTAGTAACTTCATTATCAAGTTTTTCAGTTGATGAAAATGAGATTCTTTTTCTATTACTAAAATCAGTGGATATAGAAAACAAAGAAGATTCTGAAGACCCTTTTTCTGTTTTCTCACCGTGAGAATCATCATCATCATCATCAAGGTTAATATCATCATATCCATCATCATCATCGTAACAATCTCGATATCTATACTCCAACAGAGATTGATTCACCCTTCTATCTTTTCCTTTGGAGTTTTGTTTTGGTTCCGGATCCTTAACCGGAACAATCGGGGTTGACCCAGATACCTCTTTTGCAGGATGGAGTTTCATTGGAGTACTGTTAACTTCAGTCTCAGAAGCATTTTGTTCTGTTGAAACTGATTTTCCACGACCAATAGAAACAGAAAATAGTGAATCTGAACATTCTTGTTCTTCATTGTTTTCTTTGGTGTTTGTTGCTTTTTCCTTTGATTCTGATGATATCCAGTGGATGGATTCTTCAAGGACAGGATTTTGTTGGATTATATCATTAGCATTGACGGCAGGTTTAGCAGAAAAGTGGTTTTGGCGTTTGGATTTGGAAGCTGAAAAACAAGGTAAAAAGCACCTCATTATTGCTACCAATTACCAATGATTTTGTGTAAAGTGGGTTGGCTTTTTTTGTAAAGATGGAAGAAATATTGTTTTAGAATTCAATCTAGTTCGGAAGAACGAAGTTGAAGGAGAAGAAACGGTCATGAAAGTGATGGATTTTGAATTTTTGACCGTTGAGAATTTGATGCAGTCAGAGGTGTCATACAATTTGATTCTCTTCATGAAGTTTGATTAGGCCCACATCGATTATTTTGGGAATTGGACTTTCAATGTTTAAAAATATCAAATTTAATAGAAATAAAATATTGGCTAAATTACAGTTTTGGTCCCCTATTTTTTCTGATCACGAAATTAGTCCCTCTATTTTAAATTCAAACAGTTTTGGTCCCCCTATTTTAAATTTAAACAGTTTTAGTCCCCCTCTCATAATTTTGTAAAGAAATCGATGATTTTTTTTTTATTTTTTAACTTATATTTTTATCTACAAAGCTCAATAATAGGTTTATATATGATTATTTGTCATGTTTTACAAGTAATTTGTAATTTAAAAAAATAAAAATATCGTTAATTTTAAGTGCAAAAGAATGAAAGGGGATCAAAAATGTTTAAATCTAAAATAGGGGGACCAAAACTGTTTAATTTTAAAATAGGAGGACCAATTTCGTGAATCAGACAAAATAGGGGACCAAAACTGTAATTAAACCTAAAATATTTTATTTGATAAAAATATATATAATTATTACTAGATGAGTGAATTTATTTAAATTTTAACCATTTTATAGAATGAGATTAATTATTATACGTTGTAAGTATAAAATTTTCATACAATCATTTATAATTATTATTTTAGATATATTTAAAATAAAAATTAAATGTAATTTAAGATCTGACAGTAACCATTCACTTTCACCATTCACTGACAGTGTAAAGGGTCGCGTCAATGTATTCCAATTAAATTCTTATATAATTATAGTGGAATATTTGATATAAAAATTATAACAATAACATTAATAATTATATATTTATAAATTATTCAAAAAAAGTTAAAATTTTAATATTTATATAAATTGAATTAATTAAAAAACTTTGATTATTTAAATTACTTTAATAAAAATTTGTAGTTATTATAATAATAAAACATAATAATGCAAAAAATTGCAATTATTCAAATATAAAAACAACATAGAACAATTATATTTTAAAATAAATGGTGAAGATTATATGTCATTCTTTTTTCTCTCTCCTCCATCATTTATTTTAAGGGTCTTACTTGGGATTGGTTGATTTCCTTCTATAAGTTAGGAGACTCTCTTGTTTGGACGGATTGATGAGTAAATCCGGCAATGTGTATTGGGATTCATTAGTTAATTTTCTTAGTGGTGGGTTGTTCTTTGTTTTTGTTATTGTAATCATGGGATACTCTTTAATTCCATTCTGCCTATAAAAAAAAAGAAGGGGCAGCCTACATGTCAGGAGCAGCCTAAACGTGTTTATCCTTGGGTTCCTTCTCATTATCCTCGTGCTCCGGTGACGATGACGCATCAACTAGGCGACTCCTTGAGATCCTTCTAAACTACTTAACTCTTTTACGCCGAGCAAATGTTGTTTAACTCGGCCTGTCAAGTCTCAATCTAGGGTTATGACCATACTCCTGAAAAAATAACATCAATTAATAAACACCCAGGAGGCAATGAAACAACGAAACAAATATGCAAAAAAAAAAAAACTCTGACAACATTTTGGAAATTTATATCCGAAATCCCTTCACTAGTGATTTTGAAAATGCACATTGAACACCCCTACGAACAACCATTGTTGTACATGCCCTAAATTAGAGCCGCCAAAACGGACCGAATTATCCGGATCAGCACGAAAGCCCGTAAAAAAATTCGTGCCTGAACACAAATATTTGAACCCGTTTATTATCCGGACTTTTAAGTCCGGCCCGTTAAAAGCTCGAGCCCGTCACGAGCTAGCCCGACCAGGTTGCGGATAGTCCGCTTATTTTATTTAATTTTTTAAACATAAATTCTAACATACTTAATGTCGTAATTTTTTAAAATACACTCGCACCAATCTCAGGTAAAGAATTAGTTTATATAAATACAATATCCATTTGATTAACTTTAAATATTAATTCTTTTCTACATTTTATAATTAATAAATTATTATGTACAAATTAATTTTATTGAAGTTTCATTCTTATATCAAATAGGGTGAGTAGTTCTTTACACTCGAATCTTAATTATTTGATTGAAATGATATATTTATGTGATGGTTTATTTTAGATATTATTTTGCTCTGGGCCGAGCAGGCCCAACACTTAAGATATGGTTGAATAGGCCCAATTAGTTAGCCTTGGCCGAACAGGCCCAACTCTGTCCAGACCCAGTAAACGCATACAGTAGCCGTTGTAGGCATCAATCCCACGTGCTCACAGAAGGGCACATGGTCAAACCCACTAGCGAGGAATTCTGACAGCTTGCTCCGAGCCCTACGCTCCATTTATCCAGAATATGAGTCATTTGCTGACTCAGCCCTACCACTTAGGATTCTGACAGTTTCCTAGCACGTGGGCCTCCAAGGAACTTGGCCCAATTAGAAAATCTTGGTCCAGCGCCGGGGGCTTTAAATACCCTCTTTCACTAGAGGGTCATGTATTCATTATTCACTCTAACATATCTCTTCTGTACTTGCTCTCCTTGCTCTCAAACTTACTTTGACATCAGAGTACCTTGCAAGTACACTATACACCCCCCCAGTTCACAGAAGTCCACCACGTTGCCGACATTGACGATCCTTCTGATCAGGTAAGATCAAATATTATGCATGTAGTTACAATATATTATTTTTAATACTCAATATCATATATATTTTAGATTTTATTATATGGTATATTAATTTTTTTAATTTTAAAAATAAATATTAAATATAATTAAGACTTGCCCGAATAATTGAAACCCGTGAAGGGTCAGGCTTGGAAAATTTAATTTTAGCCCGTTTGAATTTCGGGCTTTTAAGCCAGGCCCACCAAAGGCCCGAGTCCGTATAATGACCCAAAAACCATTAAATAATGACCGAAACACCTATATTTTCCAAATTAAAATTCCATCAAATGAATTTAAATGAGTATAAACTACCTATTACATACATGTAATGTACAAAATTTTTTTTGGAGAAACTTATTCAAAATTGGAACTTTTGGAAACTTGATTAAATGAGTAAAATATTGCTTCAGAAACACTTACTCTGTCAAAGTATCACAAAAAGTTGCTCAAAGTGAAGGATTCGAAGATGAAAATGAGTTGAATGAGTTTAATAAAAATGAAGTATGAGGGGTTTTGTCAGCGTCAAATATATATTTAAAATAGTTTTGGAGATGTATTTCCAAAATTTCCCTAAACTTAAATTATGAGGTTGATTCCAAGATGTTTATGCGAAATTTACTGATTTTAAAAAATATATATATTTTAGATATGCATATCTGAAAATTCCTCTAAAAAAATGTAATATGGTAAATTCAAAAATACATATCTAAATTCTAAAAACAATTTAGAATTTTCGTCAAAAACCTCTAAGAAGAAATAGAAGTGCACTAAGGGATTCTCCTTATTTTATGGTAGTTTAAGTTGTGTGGAGAACCTTATTATCCTCATATGAATATTGGAATTTAACCATTTTGACTTAGGGTATGTTTGGATTGATGGAAAATGATGGAATGGAGTGAAATGATATTATGTTCCATTGTTTGGTTTTATAAAAAATGAATGGAATGGAATGTGATGGAACTCATTCCATCCAATACCATTACTTTAGCCTATTTTTCATTCCACCCAAATTGGAGTGTATCCAATGGAATGAAATAAATTAGTAGCACAATTTCAATTTTGTACTCCAAAATTTTACATTAACCATATTAATATTTTTGAAGTAACGGGTAAAAATGAAATAAAAACATTTTAATACTTTCCGCTCTGTCCAATTTCCAAACAATGGAATGAGATATTAATACCACTCCATCGTAAAATATCCAAACAATGGAATGAGATATTAATACCACTCCATCGTAAAATATCCAAACAATAGAATGAAATTTATGTTCCGTTCCACTCCATTCCGCTCCAGTCTATTCCGTTCCGCTCCGCCCCATTCCGTTAGTTTAAAATTATCCAAAGAGACTCTTTACCCCAGTCCCACAGCTACCATCGGATGGATCACGGTTATTGAACATGTCACACTCTAGATCTCATACCGACACCCTTCCTTTAGCTAAATATATGGAACTTTATAACCATACCCCATTTGATCCTAAGAAAATAACAATACCCTATAACCTAACACCACCTCTCAAGTCTCAGCTACACATTCCCATTTTCTATATCACTCAAAAATGAAAGCAGACGTGTCATATCAAAATTGACAACTCTGCCAACACATGATTACTACTTTATATCATCTATCATAAATTCAAAACAATGTATGTGTGACACGTTATTGCCTTGTATTCAACAACAATAATGCAATATTTATCTTTTTAATTAATACCGAAAGAAAAACTGTTGAGAGAAAAAAGGAATAGAGAGAGTTTATAGTTCAAGTTAAGAGACACCTAATCTATCTATTATATTATATACTTATAAAAACAGCATTGGCAACACTTCAGAAACCGCCGCTATAAAACAATATAGTTCTTTTTTTTTGTGGTTCAAAATCACCCTACTTCACTGCACATTCTTGTCTTGTTCACTCATTCATCATGCATATTGTAAAAGGAGATTATTGAAATGGATGCATCATCATCAAAGCAAAGGTCACTTGAGAGAGTGGTTTCTCAGAAAGCCATGCAAATGAGCAATTCATTTCCATGTCAGATATGTGTGGTGGGATTTCTTTCTGGAATCTGTATTGCTTCTTTGATTATGGCTACTCTTACTTCCATTGGTAGTTTTCAGTTTTCTCATTTTTCATTGCTTAATTTATCATTCAACTCAGATCTCAATTCCACTATCAGTAAGTCTTTTTCCTTAACTACTTTCATTTTATGCCTTTTTACTGCTTTTACCTTTTCAATTTAATAACAAAATCAACAATTCCGACGCCTCTGAACAAATGTGTATGGTGTCTGAACAAATACATGAACAAATATGTGTCTGGTGTCTGACACGTAGCAGTTTCTAGTGTCTTTCTAGTGTCTGATACGTAGTAGTAGTGTTTGGTGTCGATATAATAGTTTTTCAAAACGTAGTAGTATCCGACATAATAGTTTTTCAAATTATTATCAGTATCAAAGATATCTATCAGTGTCGGTGTTGTGTCGGGATCTCTACTGAAACTTTAACGACATTGACATTTATTTTTGAAGCAAACTTGATGAGTATGAATTTAAAGTAGGCTTGAACATCAAGTCATATAATTATTATCTTAATCCTTTACTTTGCTTTAAGCATACTCTAATTTTAGTCCCTTTTGACTTTGACCATACTTGCTACAAGCATTACATTAGGGAGAGTTAATTACATTATGATCATTAATCATAATCAAGTAGTTAACTTTTTATGATAAGATAAAACCATGTAGTGATTAAATAAAATTAACACTAGTACCTTTTTTTCCATGGTGACAACAGCACAATGTTCCTTTAAACCTAAAGAGATACAAAGATTAACAGATTTGAAGAGAAGAAAAGAAATAGAACAAGATGAAAGAGTGTCTTTGCTTTATTCTGCTTGGAATTGTGTGTTGAATAATAAGCCTACAACTGGTACAAATAAGTGCTTATTGAAACTTGGAATTAATGAATCCAATTTGCTTAATGCTCCACATTTCGAAAACTGCAAGGCGAAATCGCAACTGCATGACCGTCTCGACAAGCGTATGGGAAATAATTCCTTTCCACCGTGGACAAGTTGGAACCCTCTTGCTGCAACCACTGAGGGTGCTTATCCACCCTGGGTATGTTTCTTAATCATTTGTATTGTATTGTATTGTATTGTATTGTATTGTATATAACGTGCGCGATGATAATTATTTGATTGTAGAATCTTTTGCAGATTGCAGGATCTGATGAAGAAAACTATCCTTTAACACGAAAAGTTCAACGCGACATATGGCTCCATCAGCATCCATCGAATTGTAGCGACGCGAATGTCAAGTTCCTTTTAGCTGATTGGGAGAGATTACCTGGATTTGGCATTGGTGCTCAAATTGCTGGAATGTGTGGACTTCTTGCTGTAGCAATCAATGAAGGAAGAGTTCTTGTCACTAATTTTTATAATAGAGCTGATCATGACGGTTGCAAAGGTATAAATTTTTCGGAATCTGCATATTCATTTTAACAACTTCATTTCATACAATGTGAACATCTACTAGGAATGTTGCTCGTGCAGGATCGGCCCGGTCTAGCTGGAATTGTTATTTCTTTGCAGAAACTTCGCTAGAATGTCGCCAACGTGCATTTGAACTCATGAAAAGTGATGATTCATTGAGTAGAGGAATTTTGACGACGAAAGAAAATTATACGTCCAAGCATATATGGACGGGACCAACTCCTAGGCAAGCTCTCAAAGAACGGCTAGCATTTATAAATTTATTATTGATTCATTCATTCCTTAACTAGATCGTAAACATATGATGCAGGATATGGGGCAATCCGTGGAACTATTTGCAACCGACGACTGATATAAATGGCAGTCTGGTGGTTTCTCATAGAAAAATGGATCGACGATGGTGGAGAGCACAGGTGCTTCTGATGTCCTCGTCTTAACAATCAACTGTCAATAACAACCTTTCCTACCAATGTTGTTGTTTGCGAGGTTTAACGCTGAAAATTTAATGTTCAGGCCGTACGATACTTAATGAGGTTCCCAACAGAGTACACATGCAATTTATTGAATGAGGCGCGCCATGCTGCCTTTGGAAAAATAGCTGCAAAAATGGTTCTGGAAAGTCTTGTTGGAGAATGGCCAAAGGTTAACTTTTCAACTATATTTCCTCTTTGGATATAGAAGACTAAATGGATAAAGAATACACATGACTATACTCTACATCTTTTATGTTTGTGCCCTTTAATACCATTGAAAAAAGCCTAAAACTAGAGCCATGCATGTGTTTTGGACACGGATTTCTCGCATGCATGGAACTACACATTTGAACCACCGGATTAAGATTAAGATCAGACGGTCTGCATTCCGACTTGGTAAATCGAGTTCAAAGTACAATGTTAGAATGCGAGCGACCTTGATCCGGTGGTTTAGATTGGTGATTACGTGAGTACGAGGAATCCGAATCCTATTATACATTCTTACATACTTTGATATTGTCAATGTGTTGACTTCTTGAGATGCCTTAGGAGAATGGTGAAAGACCAAAGTCTGATATATACAAATATGTATGGTCCAATCACAAGCCATGGATCCCAAGACCTCTTCTAAGTATGCATGTAAGGATGGGAGATAAAGCATGTGAAATGAGAGTGGTTGAATTTGAAGAGTACATGATGCTTGCTAATAGGATCAGGAATCATTTTCCAAATCTCAATAACATTTGGCTATCAACAGAAATGCAGGTAGGCCATATTCCTGTCTATACAACACCGACACATGTCTGACACCGAACACGTCATACTATCATGACACTGACACCACATCTTATTGTTTTGACAGACACTGACACATGTCTGACTCCGAACATGTCTTAGTGTAATATTTGTCTGACACATGTATGACACCGAGCATGTCTTCAATAATAACACACAATTGTTGCGAACTTTACGGCTCTGTTATTCTTCTCACTTGTGATTAGGAAGTGATAGAGAAAACGAAAGAATATTCTTCAAGGTGGAAGTTTCATTATACAAAGGTAAGAAGACAAGATAGGAGTAATGTGTCAATGGCTGAGTATGAAGGAAGCCTGGGAAGGGAGAGAGGCACAAACTATCCACTTGTTAATTTTCTTATGGCTGCTGATTCTGATTATTTCGTTGGAGCATTGGGTTCTACTTGGTGCTTTCTTATAGATGGAATGAGAAATACTGGTGGAAAGGTTATGTCTGGTTACTTGAGTGTCAACAAAGACAGATTTTGGTAGCAATGTAATATATTTATATATATACTTTTGATTATTTCAATAAGAACAGATAAGATTTATGTAATCTTTTGTAAAATAATGTAAATTATTCTTATCTGCTATCATTGTACATGTCAACAATAGTACACATTGCTCAAGAATCTTGTCAACAATAGATGCAATGCAACTTTCCATTTGACAATAAATCCTTTAAACACATCTTGTAGTTCAATCATTGAATCTATGAATCCTTTGAAAACAACATACAAAATCTTAATGAAAGGAATGTAACTAAAGAGAACAACACTCAAGAAAATCTAAAATCGATGATCATCGACATAGGTGTAGTAGATACAGATATTGGTATCTAACGAAAATTAGAATGAGCAAGACTATAGCTCTTCAATTTTACTTCACATGACAAATACAACAATTTCTAGAAGAGGATAGCTTCCTTGGCAACAACCTTTTTAATAGCTAATAACAATTGGTTGCACTAGCAAATTCTCAGAGAACCCCTCCAATGTTGAAATGTAAAGTCAGCTGCGGCACTGTGCATTATAAAGAAAGACTCTTTCTGTCGAGATGCATACCGTAATATTACTACTATTCTTCCATGTCCTCGGCGCTGCGATGCACTCCATCTCCAGGTTTAGCTACTGGCGGCTTCTTATGTTTCTTACTTTTGGCTTTCTTTGCCTTCATTCGGCGTTTCTTTTCATTGGCGTCTACCCATTTGTAGTCTGAGGGTATGCTGAAAGGATCAGCTTCATCTTTATATCTGTGACTGTCGGAGTCACTGGACTGCCCCCCTCGACCTCCTTTCATCCATGAAATCCATGATGCAGACCCCTCTGATTCTTTCGATTTGGCATCCTGGAAATGTGCAGGGCTGGAAAGTGGTGTTGAAAACTCCTCTACTGGCTGAAGCTCCTCAAATTTTGTAAAAGTGACAAGCACCCTGATAGTAGGGACTATTGGGATAGCAACCTGTGTAGCACAAAAAATTATCATTACCATTTCAAATCAAAAATCATCATTATTATAAACAAGAATGGGTGAACATGAGCTATAGTATTTGGATTACCTTGACAGGAAAAGTACCATGAGGAAGCTTAGTTGTCAAGAGCTCTCTGAGTCTTCTAATAGCCTTAACCTTATTAGCCAAGATGTCAAGTAGAGGAAGAAGCTCGTCAGTTTTCAACGGGAAGTCAGGCGTTAACCACAAGACAGGTCTTAAACCCTTTTTATATTCACTCTCGTTCTTAGATTCACTAACTGCTCCTTTCTTCTTCTTTTTAACGTTTTTATCCTTTCCCTTCTTAGTGTCTCCACTATCCTCCTTCAGAAACTCGGATGCTAACTTTTGTTGATCACCTAACCTCTGGCTGCTACCTTCTGAGCCAAACCTTGAAGTTTTCTTTGATGTTTTTAAATCCTCAGGGTCATCACCTTTGCTCTTCAAACTTTTCTTATTCCAACCAAACCAGCTCTTCTTCTCTTTAACCACGCCATTGGCTTCAGAATTCTCAAAGGAAGCTGATGAGCCGTTTTCTTGACCATCAAACACCCCATGCTCTTCATCTTCACAAGCTGCGTCGGAGTTCCCCATTCGTAGGGCAGAATCTAATTGCATTCTTTCCTCGGCAGTGAGTACATCATCATATTCATCATTGTTTTCCCCATTTAACATACTTTCTCCGTCCTCCACGGCAAAAAGCTCTTCATCTGTCATAGCACCTGGAACCCGCCTTGATTTCACACTCACCATCACATTAAGCATGTCATAAACTTTTGCCTTCCAATTCCCAACCATCTCTGTCTTCTCTTGGCGCCTCCAAGATAAATGAGGAATAAGCTCAGCTTGAGTAACATCAATACCTGGTCTGTACATATTTGTCTGAGACATCAAGGAGACTTCATGGGCAACTTCAGCTTCTGTTGGTTGTGTACCAGCCCCTTCCAAAGCATTTGTAACTTCCTTCTCCTTGTGCGAAAGAGCAAGCAAAGAACCATGTGGCAGAGTTAAATTACCATCCTCTGAAGTATAACCCTCTCCAAGGAACAAAAATGTTTGGTCTGATCGTTGGATGCGTAAACCATCAAAACCAGCAAGGGTCATATCAGCACGGAGATTAGAACCACGCTTCCATATTCGATAGGTATCAGAAGGGGCTATGCGTCCAATAAACGGAATCACAGAGCTTTCAAAATGAAAAGTTATCTCCATATAAAAATCACGAATACGAGTCGCCGAAGCAACAATGCGCGGAAGCCTACGACACCATTTAGCCCAAGCCAGAGGCTGATAATGCCGTGCAATAATCATAGCAATAGCCTCCTCTCTAGTACACACCGCCTCTTGCAAAGCACTCCAACCATTCTCATTCTGTAAACTCCAATCCGCACCAACAGCCATCAAAATCTCAGCAGAAACATAATCCCTAAGACGCACCGCAAGGTGAAGAGGCGTCTCCCTACCAGGTACATCACGACGATCAATAACAGCCGATACCTCATCCGCTCGAATCTCAGCAGCAAGCGACTCACCTTCATTATTCACCTCACCAGCCTTAGCAAGCCTAGGCAGAGCAGCAACAATCCGCCTCAATGCAGCATGGTCGCGCCTCGCAACTGCCAAATGAGCTGGACTATGCGCATATTTAGTTAAATCCTCCAACGACTTATTATCTACCACCTCTCTCTTTTCCCTTCTCCCCCCTCCTACACCACCATCATGTACAACTCCATTCACTTCCATAATTTCCTAACTAATCTCTCAAGTTATTACAAAACACAAATTGCCATAACCTTCCCTCCCCTTTCAAATTTCAGAAACCCCAATCAATTAACCCTCAACAAACTTCTCAACTTCTTACTCAATTTCCAGATCTCAACTGCCACAACTACAACTAGCAATGAGAACTTTTTTATCACTTGAATATTAAAAATTCAAACTTTTTATGCTCAAAATCACTTGAGTATTAAAAATTCAAACTTTTTATGCTCAAAATCATTTCAATATTAAAAATTCGAACTTTTTTTGCTCAAAATCAATTGAATCCAAGTGGGCAGTTGGATCTTAATTCACAAACCTCATCAGTGTTCCAATCAAATCAAATCTGCAAACAAAAATTTACACACAAATCACAAACAGTTACATCTATGAATTACAAGTAGAAGTAGAAGAAACATACCTTGGTGAGAAGAAAGTGTGTGTATGAATCAGATTCAGAGTTCTTGTTGTTCTTTGTTTTGCTGGTTAGGGTTGAGTTGTTGTAAAACTGTGGTGGGTGAATGGACGGTGGAGATTGAATGGGAAAGAAGAGATCTAAAGGTGGTGTGGACCATTAATGCTGACAGAGCTCAAAAAGTGGACTCACTTGAGAATCGGTCCTAACTCGGTCTTAGACTCACTTTTGCTTTTCCATTTGGGTGAGTTTGGTTGGGACTTTAGTTAGTTACATAAGGGTGGAAAGTAGTAAAACACTATCATTTGAATTTTGGTTTTTTGTAAAAGCATCCTTGATTATGGGGAAATCGAGATTGATTTTGAGGGAATTAATTTTGTATTGGTACAATTATTTTTGATTAAGAGTGAATTAAAGATAAAATAGGATAAAATAATTTATATTTAGAGAAGGTTAGAGAGAAGGACATGATTCAAATTCAAACACATTTATGTAAATGTGATTTGGATAATAAATTTTCTGTTAAAATTATATTTAGATTTAAAAGTTAGTGATCATAAATTCAAATAGAAACGATTATCGAGTTAAATTAATTCTATTTTTAAAAACATTACATCTATAAGTTAGTGATCATAAATTCAAATAGAAACCATAATTTTTTGTAATTCAAATATTAACTAGAGTCAATTACTCATACAGTCATATATCTAATGATGAAGACACGCTTTATTTTTCATGTCTTTTTATATTTACATTACGCACAAATTCCAATGCCAATGTTTATCTGTTATGCATAATTAGTTGGAAACCTTAAAAAAATGAAATTGAAAAAACAGACACGTATTCTAATTCTATTGAGATCATGTAGTTGTTATTTTTCTTAGAGATGTTCTCTTGTTGTGAAACATGTTAATGGATATGATAGCTAATTGAATAACTTATTTGTTGAAATTCACGTGATTAGATTATTATGGTGTACAGGATTTTTGATACTACTATCCATTATTTTATAAAAGTATTAAACTGTTAGTTGGTAATTCGTCAAGGATGTCATGTTAAGTTGTTATGGAAACGTGTAGATTCATTATTATTATTAGTTGTGTAAGATGCTTCTCAACAGACAAGACTTTTTCCTTAACCAAGTCAAAGTAGGTATTAATGCACTCTTTGAGTTTAGTTTTCATAATCTTCAACTTCTTGTCCAAGATGAACATAGGACAACCAACCACCTTGGTTTTCTAGGCCTGTGATATAACGTTATGACAGTCCTCGTGTTGAGCACACATTTGCATGAATTTAAATTGAGATGTGAATCTGACAATTATTCAAATTGACTTATCAACAAAAGTGAGCATGAAATTTAGTAGTTCTAAAAAACTTACGATTTTTTTAAATAAAAATGGGGTTGTCTTTTCAAATTTAGAAATAATTAAACACAAACAGTTTGGAGTGAATTTCTATGGTCGAAGGGTTTATTTAAAGTGAAATATATTGTATTGCCTTTATAGAAAAGAGATTTCTACTGTCCTTCCTTCCTACTTGCTTCTTCTTTGGTGTGTGGCTCGATCATTGCTCCTAACAAATTTTGTTTTCAAGATACAATATTTCCTTTTATGATTCTTGTCGCATGCATAACAATAATCTATAATATATCATTAATTCACTAAGAGAGTACATATGTGTCACTACTGCTTTATGTTTTAGATTAATATATTGATCTTTAGGTAGGAATCACACAAAGATTATTTTGGCATGGTTGATGGTTATGCGTGAGATACTACTGCACTTGCGTTCTTATATAGAGTCATCATAATAATGCTCCAAAATACCAAATAAATTAGTTGGCTTGTTACATATTATTCCTCCAAGTAACATTTTTATTTAATCATTTTTTATTATAAATAATTATTTTATTAACTTTTGTTTACTAATTAATGTATATTTGTTGCAGATTGCACACATTAATGTTGCCGCATTTTTAGACATAGTAGGTCGAGACCATGATAAGATATATGACAAGATCTTTCCAAATGTAAATCAGTTTGTTTCCCATTAGGGGTATGCCCCGTGTAAGTCCATATCAGGAGCGTTTGGATCACTTATTATCACATGTTATATGGTTCAACTCTTATAGCGACCATAACTCTGCACAGTCATTTGAGGAGGAAACTAAATCAGAAGAACTTGCAAATGCCATAAATTTGATCTAGAGATACAGGTGTATCAAGGATTTGGTTGTAGGAATGTTAGGCAAGAAAGAGGTACAAGAAGGACCTCCTTGAAGCCTTTATTGTCTTACCATACTCACTACTACAAAATAGATCTTACATAACACCATATTACAACGATCATCCGGTTAATCGTAGTAATAATTCATTTTTTGGTGTTTTTTTGCTATTTACTAAAAGACATTTCACTACAGTCAATGTTAACCACCATGGTGAAATATACCTTGAGTGGAAGGGTTTGAATCCCAACACCAACAATTTTATCACAGATCATATTCTCAACTGTGGTGTAAGGTGCAAAATTTTATCATGGTTCTTATTATAAACTGTGGTGAAAGGTATTACATATATATATTTAAGCGAAGTAATCTCACTTCAGTACATAACAATCGTCTCTCTCAAAATAAACTCCTGGCATATCTCTTACCTGTCTCTCTCATATATTCTAATTTCCATTAACGTTTCGACAACCTTTCTTCAAAAACATGAAAAATGGAAACACCATACTCACATAACAAAATCGTCTTCTTCGAAGGGTTAACTTTTTTGCATCAAAGCTTACAAAATATAACTTAACTCCATAAAATCTTAGGAAATGGCTATGTTATAGGTTAGTCTTCATAATATATAATATAGCTCATATCATGGTTCAATAGTTTATGTTTCCAAATCTTTAATTATCTTTAATTTTATTGACATGTATAATATAGTTTCTTTCATGTTGTTTGTAGGATATTATGACATAAGAAGTAAACTTAAGACGAATATTATAGCTTTAGAAATCAACTTAGTATGAGTAAATGTTAACCTAAGAAGTGAGCTATGATGTCATGTTTCAATAGCTTCTTTCATGTTGTTTGTAGGATAATATGACATGTATAACTTAAGATGAGTGAACTTTCTGATAGTTTATGGATTATAGAAGTGAACTTTCTGCATCTATAATATAATTGACTTGTAGGTAGGGAAGGTGAATGAAAAAAATTAACTCAAGAAACCCCATATTATGGGTGTGGTTCACAAATAGTTTTTATTGCTATAAAGATAAAATGTAAGGAGGATGGAGTTAAAGTGAGTGTTGCAAACCTGTGTGGAAGACCCAGAATGACATCTAGAGCCGTCATGATGGGCTAGGCCATATGGGCCTGTCCACCAAGTCTGAAAAATTATAGGACTTGGGCTCGAAAAATCATAGGGCTTGGGCCTTAAAATTAGAGCCTATATTTTCACGATTTTTTTTAGTTCCCCCTAAAAAGCCCGCTACCCATTAGTGTTAGCCTGTATGGGCCGCGGGTAGCCCGTTAGTCCCACCTAACTATAAATTCAAAAATATATATTTATCTTGTCGCACTCTAAAACAACACATTGATTTTTTTCTCACTCACTATGTTTTATCTCTATTGTATTTAATCTTTCTTTTTTTAAAAATATTATACAACAATATATGCAAACTAATATTTAATTATTTTGTGTAAAAAAAAATACAGATCCTTTCAAACACAGGTTACCATTTGTATTGGCACATTGTATAACAACATTACTATTAGGAGTTGATTACAACAACGCTTATGCATAACTTCTCAAATGGATGAACTGATCAACCTCAACTCCTTAAACCAATTTTATTGCCTTCTTTTTGTCCCTGCATGTCTTATCATGTGATAATTTCACTCACCGTATCTCAAGAGATTCAGCTATGAAACCTCATGGTTTAATATATGGGTTATGTCTAAGGATATTTGTAAACTTTTTAGTACGCCACTCAGTCTTTGCATTCATGTCGTGTGTAGTCTTATGGCATGTATGCTCATCAATAAAACTCATTATTTACCAAAGTTGATACCCAATATTTTTGGTAAATCTCTTATAGAACTTACAATCAACCATACATTAAATCACCACCCTTTTGAATAATTCTTCTTAATGAACATATTTTTTGATTTTCCATTCTAGAACCCCTGATAGCATCCCTTATTACTTCCTTGTTGGTAAACATAATCCCTAAATGAAACCTCATTCCATCACCACTCTTATAAGTAAGAAACCTCACTCCCTCTTCATTATCATCACTTTTAGGAGGAGTATACAAATGGTCAGAATCCTCACATTCTTCTTGATCCATATTAGTTGGTTCTTTGTCTTTGTTGCAACTACAAGCCCCACCTAGAGTTTTATGGGGTGGTACTTTAGTCCATCCCATCTCCTCTGAATCTTCACTAAATTGAAACCCATTATCCTTAAAACAATCATCACTTACAACATAATCCTCATTAATTCCTTCTTCAACATGTTCACTATTGCCACCAACAATTAGATTATGATGTTCTTTAAAATGTTCATTATTGCCACCAACAATATGACTTTGATGTTCTTCAACATGTTAACTATTGACAACAACATTAAGACTATGATGTTCATCAAACATTTCACTATTTACATCAACATTATGAATATTCATTTCTTCGTCTTATTCATTATTACCACCATCAACAATAGTATTTACACTACTAACACTAGTGCATTGTACATCATCATCAAAAAGTTGGTACCTAGCTTTCTTGGATCCACAATTTTAGGATGATCTACATTATGCTCAACATATACATATATTACCCCAAACCCTATGACATCTTTTTCAAATTGCAAAATATCATTATCATTATTCAAGGGTCTAAGACCACGAGAAAATTATATTTGGGGTTCCAATACCACGTACATCTTATGTCCTTATAACCCTTCGTTTTAATTAAACTGTCCAACTCTATATATAACATATAATCCATATCCCAGTTCCAATTCATCTTAGATACTTCCCCTTCAACATACCATTTTATAGGTTCCTCGACTAATATCTTATATGGTGTATTCTTAAACTAATCTTATGACTCTAAGCTGAATTGAGAATTAATAGAAAAATAACTTGTATAAATTATCATGCAATGAGACCACAACATGAAAAACAGACAACAAAATATTTAGGACCACATGTTAACATTAAAAAACCATGGTGGATCAAGGAAATAAATAAGAAAACAATGGGGACCAATGTGACTTCGCAAAGGGGATAAAACATACCTTCCATAGTACTTGACTTCTTCATTGTTATCCTATTGAGAACATCATTTTGTTATCTTCATAATAACGAGCGTTGAATCCCATAAATGAGAAAACAATTGTTGTACTTTGAACTAGCTACGCTTGATAGAGCTACATGGTTGATTGTGCTTAGTTTCGACTCAGTTATGATTGAAGCTTGATTCTCAATCGCAAGTTTGGTTCGATTGAAAGAGAAAAGCGAAAAGGGATTAGGGTTCAAGTAGAGAATATGAGTTGATTATGATAACTCATTTTCGATTTCATTTCGTAGACAGACTTTTGATATTACCTTTTTTACTTCAATCTCATTAAAAGTTGATTTATAATATTGTGTAATAAGTTTGTAATAAAAATAAATTGTTTCAATAAAAAAATATGAAATGATGCCACTATTGCAGTACCACATAATAAATGAGAATGTCACACGTGCAAAAGTGAATGCAGACAAAAAAATCTAAAGTAAGGTAAAATATAGGGACCAAAAAGCTTAGTTTTGAATTAGGGGACCAAAAAGTTAAAAACACCTAAATAGGGAGGAGGACCAAATGTGCATTTAGGCCAAGAAAATAAAATAGAACAAAAAAAGAGAGGGGGCCTGATGAAAAACTCACAAAAGGAAAATCTATAAAACGATAATCCAATATTATTCTTTACATAGTCACTTCTAATGTTCAAAAGAATAAAGTGAACTAGTTGGAGGAAATTAAATGTGAGACCTAAATTTGTGAAGGAATATGCACATCTATTGTCCTTCCAATATATGTGGGATAACAAAAAAGAGATGGAATAAGTATACAATCTACAAGTTTCTCATCTAAGCTTAAGTTGCCAAGGAACATAAGCAACTAAACCAAAAGCACCAACCACTAAAAACAAGTCAGTTTCAATCAAAAGATGGTGCTAATTGGAATGAAAGGCAACTTATATGACTATGAAGATAATAGAGAATTCAGTTGAAAAAGATGAATTCCAAGGTAAAGGCTTACATAAACTATAATCAAGCCACCTTTAAGGTCTCTAAAGACACCATCACAAATAGCCTTTTGAGAGTCATTAAAGGAAGCACCATCGCACTTTCCTTTGACCAAAATAAGTTTGGAGGAGTCCAAACAACCTCCTTAATTGAAGGAGCCTCAGAGTGGTGGAAATAAGTGCCAAAAGCAGACATGAGTACAAACTCATCCATGAAATTAGAAGAAGATAATATATATTTTTTTTTACCTTTAACGCTAATTTGGAACATAACTCGAGACATAATGAATTTTATAAACTCTCACGTGTTCTTGAACTCAATAGAGTTTTTAATCGATCAAATGACATTAATAAAAAAAAAATCAAAATTGATTTTGACTTGGATCCTCATGAATTATGTTATTGTGGTATTAATCAAAATTGATGATTTGGATTTATAATATTATGAAAAGGGGATTTAGAATTTCCTCATTTATTTATTTATTACTAATAAGAAATTTACAAGAAATAGGTTAAAGTCTTGTAAAAAAAAAAAAAAAAAAGAAATATGTTAAAGTCAATTCATTGGAGAAAAGAAAGAAGAAAAAAAAAACCAAAACCTAGAATCCTATAGTTCTCAAACCATCCCCAACGAACTGAATCGATGCAGGGTCCTTCTCAGAGATGGGGCTACATTCGAATCATGTCTGGAACAATCTTCGGAGGCATCCTCGGATTCTACGTTATGCATCGTGTTGAGATTAGTTACAAGGTTAGAATTCATGTTTTCTCTGGCTTCAAGAAATTTTATCGAATTTTGATGCTACCCAGTGGAGATTCAGTTACAAAATCTGAAACCCTTTTGATTATTGTGGCAAAAGTTTTGATCTTTTTAGTGTTTGAAATGTGCAGGAGAAAATGAATGAAAGGCTGAGAAATTATGAGGCTGAACTGAAAAGAAAGAGGGAAGTGAAACTTAATGAGTTCGAGATTGAGGAATCATCAAAGTTTTGAACTTTCACTCCATATTGTAACGTTTCTCTCTCTGGTTTCATTTTTTGAGAAAATTGGATCTAATTGTTTCAATTGCCATAAGCAGTAGTAGCTTCTGCATATATGGAATTTTTGATGGAGTTATTTTCTATGATTTACGGATATCAGAAAGACGACATTGAGCCTGATAATAATTTGAAAATAATTGTACTCACATGTGTTGGTTTCGGACACTGACACATACATAATCTTTTTTTTCAGAGGTTGTTATTGTTGTTTTTGACTTGTTGAGTTGAGTCATGCTATGAGTTTCTTTGGCTTGTTGAGTTGTTTTTTCATGACTTGAAACATGATATATGAATAAATATGTCTTGTAGATTCAATTATGAAAAACAAAGTGTCACTATGGCTATGTGAAATCTAGAACCTTAGCAAATAAAAGGGTAGAAGAGTATTGGTAGTTTAGAAAATAGAGATTATGGCACTGTTAAAACAAAAAGTTTAATAAAATTAAAGAAAGTAGAAGATTAAAAACTTATTGAACTTGAATTTTTACTTTCAATCAACTTATTTGGATTCTAAAACATGAAAACAAATTTGAGCAGGCTGTTGCAACTTCGTTCTGTTTTTCTGTTTTTCGAACACTCCAAATGTGAGACTAAAGGAAGAATAAGCATAAAGTTGATGGAAGCAGACATGGTTTCAACCCCAACAATGCTGATATTAAGCAGTTTGTGAGGCATTAGTTAGCAGCAAGTTTTGGTAGAATTATATAAAATTAAACTTAATCAAATTAGTCAACATAAGATTATTCAAGCCATCACAACTGGAGAAGTCTCTGTGTATTCTTGCTTTGTAATTTTTTTGAATAAGTTCTATCATTAAATTTTATACTTGGCTTCTGAAAAGCATTAGAATTGCGTTAAAATGGTTGTAGAAGAAATTTGTAACATCTTCTAATAGTAGACCATCTAGATACATTTCATAAAATACAGGAAATATGATATCATTCTTTCATAATATCCAAACATCCATTACTAAAAAAATAAGTCACTTTCAAGAATGAATAATAGAACATCTAAGGACAAATGTAAACCATTTTAATTAATCATATAGGAAAAATCAATACAAATTACCTTTACAATTAAACAATATCATCATGATGACAGTAAGGACCTTCAAATCTTATTATGACCAAAGCAACAAGTAAACTAAGCACCTAAAAACTAAAACAAAACAAAACACCTAGACCAAGCATGGCAAGGAATGAAAGAGCAATGAGTGTGAATGGCGTGACACTAATTGGAGTCATTTGAGCAGCTTTATAGTGTGGAATTGGTGCATTCTCATTTGCAGGAGTCTTCATAATCATTTGCTGTCCTCTTGTACAATGACCACTGACACTAATGAAGTTCGATATCCAAAGCCTTAGCCTTGATAATCATTTTCTATCCTCTTGTACAATAACCATTGACACTAATGAATAGAACATAGACTCTAGAATGAAATATAATAGTATATAATTTAGAGAAATTCTTTGGCCACCTCCCTATCTTCTAGTCCACCTCTGGTGAAAACCCCATTATACCCCTGACTTCGGAAATGAACTTCCGAAATGCATGAAAAAGGTGTTTTCGTAAGTTCATCTCCGAAAGCGCCTTTTTTTTTGAAAAAAATGTCTTATTTCGGAAGTTCATTTCCGAAACTACAATTTCGGAAATGAACTTCCGAAATAAAACGCGTTCTACAGATTAAGCAGAACTCTCCCCCTCCCCCAAATCATTTACCCTAATCATCATCAAACACTTCCATAGGCGAAATTTCTGCAGAAGCAAGTGTGAAGTAGCCAAACTCTTCTTCCAAACTCAACCAAACTCATCATTAAACACTAATTGGTAAGTTTATCATTGTTTTTTCAAGTTTTAGATCTATTTGATTAAACTATATTAGGGTGTTTAGAATCTGAAAAAATGACATTAAGATAGCTTAGTACTGATATTAGGATGTTTAGTAGGCAAAAAAATGGATTTGGTTTAGGTTTTTGGGTCTGCCATTGGAGGTTGCAGAGAAGCTCTGCGTGGGGGTGTTTCGGAAGTTCATTTCCGAAAACACCTCCATCCCAGTTTTCGGAAATGAACTTCCGAACTGTACCAGAAGTTCATTTTTTTTTTGTTTTTTCATTTGTCTCGCATATTAATCGATTTCGATTGTTTACAGGATCATGTCAGACCAGCCAGCACGCATCAGACAGGGGAGAGAGTCCCAGACTGCGTCGGCTAGACGCGAGCGGGCGGCGGCGCATCTGGCGTCGACCCAGGGACGGGGGCAGGGACGGGGACGCCGTGTCCGCGTTCCACAGGACTTGGTGGAGAGTTCATCTGCTTCAGGCTCTAGGAGTAGGCTGGCTCGGGTATCTTCTTCCCACCAGCGAGAGGAGGAGGATGAGGATGAGGAGGAGGAGGAGGTCATACCGGATGTTGACCCTCCAGTCGGGGAGGAGGAGGAGCAGGAGGAGCAGGAGGTGGATAGCTTTCCGGGAGGGCCTTTTGACACTTCCCTGCTGATTCACTACCAGGATCACGTCGCTCGGCGGATCTGGAAGGGAGAGGTATTTTTTTTAACTTAGCCGTTTATTTGTCACCATTTTTTATAATTTTACCGTTTATTTCTCGCTTATTTGTTTTTTTTTTAACAGGAGAGAGAGCCATTGAAAATGGTGAACCACTCCAGGAAGATTTTCGGTCTGTTTAAACCAGCAGCTCAGTGGTTTAACGACCACGTGCGAGGTTCAGGGCTTAGCGGGCTCTGCATGACCGGGTACACCACCATCAGCACCGGCATGCAGGGGGCATTTGTGGAGCGCTGGCACAAGGAGACGTCATCTTTCCACCTGCCGGTTGGGGAGATGACGATCACCTTGCACGACGTGCAGTGTCTTCTCCACCTGCCGATTAGGGGGCCGCTGTTGGACCACTCCCGGATCCAGAGGGTCGAGGCCATCGAGTGGATGACGCTCTATCTGGGCATGGAGGAGGAGGTTGCTCACTTTGAGTGCGCCACGACATCTGGGCCTCATATCCGGTTCACCACACTGAAGACTTATTTTGAGCACCATCTGGACGCGGCTGCCGAGGCCGAGGCTGCGGGTGACGAGCTGTTCACACAGTATCACCGCGGCTGCGCTCTTCGGTGCTGGTACATGCATGTGGTAGGCGCTGCATGCTTTGTGGACAAGAGCGCCAGGTACGTCGACGTGACCTACCTCCGCTATTTCATGGACCTGGATACCGTTCACCAGTGGAACTGGGTGGCAGCTACTCTGGCATATCTCTACCAGAAGCTGAATGAGGCCTCCAACTGGAGGACGAGGCAGCTGGTCGGATCCTGCACTCTGCTTACGGTACGTTTGATTTTAACACATTCTCGTATTTATTTATTTATGTTTCGTATTTATTTTTAATACATTATCGTATTTGTGTTTCAGAGCTGGATCATCTCCTACTTCTCCCGCATCCACGGCTTCCACATCGATCCTGCGTACGTTGACGCCATGCCCAGGGCCGCCAGATACGCCCTCCAGAGGGGGAACGATGCGGTGGGACCATACCGCCTGTACCTGGACCGCACGATGCACGACGACGTCACCTGGAGGCCGTTCGCCGACTATGCTCAGGTTGTCCCCTTCGACGGGGTTGCTCTATATTCAGGCTGGTTGGCATGCGGGACCGGCATCATGGTCCGGTATCTCCCGGAGCGGTGCATGCGGCAGTTTGGGTTCGTGCAGATCATACCCAGGTCACCCTTCGAGGCTGCTCCTGACACAGTGACCAGAGTGCAGCTCACTGCCATATGGGAGGAGTGGCAGCATCATGTGGTACCGGAGGAGTACCGTCGCATGCGGGTCACCCAGGACTGGCACAGTGTGGAGGGGTACGTCACATGGTTCTACCGGGTGTCCCATCCTCTCTTGAGACCCGACGTTCCCGGCGCTCCTAGGCCAGCACACGAGGAGATCCTGGAGAACCGGCAGGCGGAGGATGACCACGCCATTGATCTCCTTCCGATCTGCCAGCGGATAGAGATGCTTGGGCGGGACGCGTTGCATCGAGGTGTCATTCATCAGGGCGGACCAGAGGCAGTCGCCGTGATGGAGATCATCGTCACTGATGCAGGCCGTGCGGCGGGGTACAGGCGACAGAGGAGGGCCCAGGGTGAGCGGGTTAGGCACACCTAGTAGTGGTGGGGTTTATTCATTTTTTGATTTTGGATTGTATATTTAGCACACTATTTTTATTTATTTCGGTTTGTATATAATATTTTCATATTAATATTTTTTTTTGTTTATTTATCATATTAGTGTTTTCAGTCTATCTATTGTTTATTTTATTTGCCGGTAACGTTTAATTAAAATGCGGTTGCGTTTAAGAAAAAACATAAAAAAAAACACAGTTTCTGCATAATTCGGAAATGAACTTCCGAATTCACCCCCCATGAGGTGTTTTCGGATGTTCATCTCCGAACGCACCCCCCATGAGGTGTTTTCGGAGATGAACTTCCGAATCAAGGAATTTTTTTTTAAAAAAAAGCGCTTCGGAAGTTCATTTCCGAAGCAGGGGTAGTTTGGGAATTTCGCTGGGGGTGACCCCCCATAGGGAGGTGGGTAAAGAAATTTTCATAATTTAAATCGATAATGAAGTTGATGTACAAAAACATATTGATTGTGGCACAATAATTACATAAAAATAAGAATTTTAAAAGATATGAATAATTACATAAAAATAAGAATGTTAAAAGATATGAATAAAAAGATGATTTTGGAGACAATAACGAGTCAAAGTAAGGAACTAATTTTTCTTTTATAAAATAAATGATGTGTCACATTATGTGCTTGCAAGTATAATTAAGAAATATTTAAAATTAAATAAAATTTATTTGGTTTTGATAATATCGTGGTTTTAATGATGATGACATTTAAAATTGTAACAATTTTTAAAATAATTATGATGACAACAACTAAGACGAACAAACATGATTGAAAGTTTTATATATTTATTTAATTTATACTGAGAGAATTAAAGTTAAATAATATTGTGGTACTATTCGCAAAAGGTCCTCCTGTAAGTTGAAGTCTCGTTTCCATTCCCGCAATAGTAGAGGCATGTTTCTGATTGTGTAAAGGCCTTTCATAAGCACATCATCCACATTCTTGAACGAATTGAACCTAAGGATGAAGTATCCTTACTCATTGTAGTGCATAGCAGGTAATTTCACAAAGTTCCACACCTTCTCCATGAATAGCTTCGCTGAGTTCATACTCAAGTCACCACCCAAAGCATAAATGATTAAAGAGGATTCCAAAACTTTGATTTATGAAACGATGTCCTCGACTTTAATCAAAACTTTGATTTCTCCATTAACAATCGTTGGTGCGATGAATTCCATGACCAAACCCTTAGTTGGATTCTGATTTTCATTAAGAATGTCAACCAATAGCTTCCTTGTTTCATTTGACGTCTCATCGAGTTTCTGTAGGGTTTCTCCTTCAGTCCCTTTCTCTCCTTTTCCTTCTTCAACAACACCTGTACTAGCACGATCTGTTGAATTTTCACCCTTTTTCGTCACTACTGTGTGGCTCGGTGAAGTGATACGACTTTCCAGTGACGGTGGTACCGGTTTCTTCGGACACCCCCGACCGTGTCCCCGACCTTTGGTCATTGCATATAAGAATCCATATTAAGAAACTCTTTATAAAAGCTTAAAATAAAATATAGTTTAAATAGTTAGTGTTAAAATGTTATTTTAGATAATTTCATCGTTTTATTAAAAAAAAATTTAGATATATCAAAATTCAAAAATTAACTTAATTTTGAAATTATTTCAAAAAGCTTTTCATAAAAATGATTTTTAAGAAATTGTGATTTTAACTATGTTTTGATATTCAGTAATGTATGTCTATGTTATAGAATGTTAAAATTAGTCTTTTAATTTAGAAAAAACGAATATAAAATTTTTTAATATTTTTAAAAACAGTTTTATAAAATTCATTTTTAAAAATAAAAAAAAAAACTATTTTTTTAAAAGTTAAAACAAACAGGCTCTTAAACACATTCGGTTGGTACTTGTGCAGCGATATAAAATTAAATTAAATACATTTTATTCTATTCCATCATTTTTGTATTTTTTAGTAGATGGGTTGAAAAAATTGATTTATTCCATCATAAAATATCCAAATAAATATTTGTATTCAATCCATTCTTCTCTGTTTCATCTGTTTGCACAATCCAAACATAACCTTAATTATAATATCATTATATAGCAAAAAATAATTTTATATTATTATTAATAATTATTAATTAAATATTTCATATGTTAAAAGATTACTATACTATTTTGAATAACTTTTACATAAAATATCATATTTTAAGTTTATTGTCTAAAGAAATTTCAAATTCAAATTAGTAGACAATTCAACTAAATTATAAAATATCTACAACTCAACATTAACATAGTATAAATAGATGTCACACACTTAAGTTTGGTAGAATTTATTTTAACGGAATTGATTTATTATGTTTAAATATATTTATGTGAATTGAACAATAAATTTTAGTTTAGAAATCAACTTTAAATTCAAAAGTTATAAATTTTAATTTCAATGTATAATTTTAAAAAATCAAATATTTCAAAATAATCCAAAATCAATTCTACATTTTTGAAATTGCTTTTATCTTTTTCCAAAATACAACCAAAATATCATAAAATATTTACTTGTTCACGTTAATTATTTTTGATAATAATATCTTGAACTTACTTTTAGTAATAATATCTTGAACTATAAGTTTTATTTTAAGTTGAAAGTTATAGAAATATTATCTATTATTCTTATGAATATAATAAAAAAAATAAAGTTATTTTAATTTTATATTATTATTCAAAGTTAACATTCATCTCATTAATTTATTAATTAATTGACAATTAAATTAAAATAGTTTTACATTTCACTAACTCACATTCATCCTTAGCCCATTAAGCCCTCGTTACCAATAAATAACCACAAACTACATTACTTAAAATTGAACTCAAATTTGTTGATTCGAATAAACTTATGTTTTTAGAACAAGAAAAAACTCATAAATTTTGGGGGTTACTCTCAAGTTTGTAAAGAAGGAAGGTGCATACAGTTAAGCCTTAGATCAAGTTATAACATCAATAAGAAATTTTAAAATGTGTGTAAATTTTTTTCTTAATCAATCACTTTCTTCTTTGTTAACATAATAATTTTTGTTTGATCTTTATCATCTTGATCAATAACCTTTCATCAAAAGAATTATATCGCGGTCACTCGAATTGATCTCGAACTCATCAAGTTAATTGTGAGGTAAATTTGTTCTGTTCAAACCACTAATTTCTTCTCTGTCAATCTCTCTAACAATAAAAATAGAAACTTCATCCAGTTTGATTTTATTTTTCTACTTTTATTTTTTTTATATTATTTTTGATATAAGCATATCATTGATGAAATAATTACACATGAAAATAAGATTAAGTTGTTTAATTTTTATTTTTTGTTTTTGATTTTGCATGTATAAGCATACTAATATACTATTGATGGAATGATTATACACCAAAATAAGAACTAATTTACTTTATTATTATATGTTTTTTTTATTGTTTGTTTTTAATTTTCTATTTATATAGTTTTTGTAGGTATTATGCCATGATTTTTTTTTTGTATAAGCAATATTTTTATTTTTAATTGTCTTATATAATTTTTTTTATTGTAGTAAATTTATTTTATATAAACTCCCCGAGTCTTATTTTTTATAGTTAATCAAAAGTTTTTTATTCAAAACTAACATAAATATTTATCAATTTATTTATTCAACATTTTTTTTTTTGTTTTTATTGAAATTGCTATGAATTATTTAATTTTTATTATTTTTAACATTTACTCGACATTTATGAATTAATTGAATATTGGACAAAAAAAACCAAAAAACATTCAAATTAGTGAAACATTGGAGGGGATAAAAAGATAAACTAAGACTAAGGAAATTCATTATAGTATTGTGCTGGGTGTAAGTATGAGTATTTAAAGTTTCATATTATTTATGAATGAGTGAAATATTAGATTTATAAAAGAGAGGAGGACCCATTTACCTAATACCTTTAGGGTGTATTATGGAGTTTGAACAGAAAGAGAGGGGAGCCCATTTACCATTAAAAATATAGTAATGATAGAAATATTTTATCATTCTATATAAAATTAATTTTTTCGAAAGATGTCAAATATTTTCCTATATTTTTTTCTTTCTAAAATTCGTTTTCGGAAGTCTTTCTCTCTCCTTCTTTCCAAACTTGCAAACAAAGTCTTAAGGTTTTGGGTTGAGATGTAGCGTCTCCATCTCTTGTGGTCCTGAAGCATTGGTCTCGTTGGTGCTCCCGACTTTCTCGGATTCACCACTATCAGAGTTGTGGTTCAACTTTTTGGGAGATCGAGAGCTAGCTCCGGTGTCGGCTCCTGTTATAGGATGTGGGAGTCTCGTACTTGTGGAGGAGAATGTTGAGTGGAAGTAGTTAAAGTCCTACATTGTATATGAATGAGTGAAATGTTAAATTTATAAGAGAGAGGATCCGATATGATCCATTTACCTAATACCTTAAAGTTTTGGGTTGAGATGTGGCGTTTCATTCTCTTTTAGTCCTCGAGCATTAATTTCATTGGTGCTCCCAACTTTTTCAAATTCCTCAATAGTCTTCCTATATAAAATATTTTATTATGTCATTTTGTATTTATCCACTAATATAATTAATTTACCAAATATTCAAATTAACTTATAAGCGGTCAATCTTCACCTATAAACTAGTATCAATAGTCATATACTATAAGTTATCTATTGTCACACATCAACTATCAACTATTTGCATCAACTATCAACCATTTTTATCAAATAGAGTCTAATCCAGTTATTATCCAAGTAATTAAAGTGAATCAAATTCAACTGAACTAAACTCACTTTCATCTCAACCTATAGTAATCACATATAAATATATTATTAATTAACTTGCAATACATTTAAAATTGTTAACAGGCTTGCTATTTCTACACCAATTTTCCATACACCATATAGTACACCGTATACTATTACAAAACAAAATGACATGGCACAGAAACCAAAGTAAATATGTCTTATTAAAAAATTAAATTTAATATGTCTTTTGTATATATTTACGGTGTAGTGTTAGAAAAGAGTGTACACATATCTTTTCTCAATTGTTAATTCAGATTAATTAACTACTGTATATCTTTTAAAACTTGAATGGAATTATATATCTGTTAAATTAAACAATCTTTTAATAACGATTAACCATATTTATTTTTTAAGATTGTGTAAAACAACCAACACATTTCATAATCATGATACAGTGATAGAGTGTGAAATAACACTATTGTACTACTGCTTGTTGATTTTATTCTGTCATATTTATTGGAAAGATAAAAAGACATTATTCTTTTGGTTGATGCACCAACACCCTCCATCATTAAATACAAGACACTATAATCTAGAAAGACCGTGACACTCTTTCTGTATTCCACTTTTCACTATGCCAAAAAAAACCACACAAGAACAAGTTGAAGAAGACTACTGTTTTGAATGCAAAGATGGTGGACAACTTGTTATCTGTGATCACAGGTATGTAACTACTGTATCTTCATCATCTTAATCACTGCATTGTTGTTTCATTACATGTTTATTCATTTCAGGAACTGTGTAAAAGTTTATCATCCTAGGTGTGTTGAAAAGGATGAATCGTTTTTTGAGACAGAAAAATCTTGGACTTGTGGTAAGCAAGCCTCTTGGTTGATATATTCATACTATTTTTTACTTTTTAGCTCCATGCAAATGCTGTTTTTGCATGCATTTTGTATTTTCAGGTAGACATAGTTGTTTCAAATGCAACAAATACTCTAAGTTTTGTTGCCTTGGTTGTCCAAATTCTCTATGCAAACACTGTGTTTCCGCTTCCGAGTTTACCGTAGTTAGAGGTGTTCATGGCTTTTGCTGTGATTGCTTGGACTTAGTTGAGATTCTAGAACTAAATTTGGACCATGACTTGGAAGGGGTAAGTTTATAAACATGGATTGTAGAAATAGTTAGTTACCAAAAGTTTATACTAGTATGGAATTTTCATTTGTCTGTTTTTTGTAGAACAAATTAAGTTTGGATGATAGAGAAACATATGAATGTCTATTCAAGGAATATTGGGAAATTGTTAAGGTGAGAGAAGGACTGACTAAAGAAGATGTCCTCATCGCGCTTCTCCGCAATAGAAGACAGAAAGATTTTGTGCCTAGTAAAAGTCGCAATGAAGGCGATGAAGAGAAACAAAATGACACCGGAAGTAATGAAGATTGTACTAGTAGTATGCATAAACCTAACAAAAGGAAGCGGGAACTAGAAACCGAGGATGAAAAAGATGAAAAATTGTGTTTTGTGTGCAAAGAGGGTGGTGGAGAACTTGTTATCTGTGATCACAAGTAACTAACTCCTTTTCTTTTTACTATTTTTTGTAAATTTTTTTATACTTTCTTTGATCATCTTAATCTCTACACTATGTTTATGAATGTATTTTAGGAACTGTGGAAAATCTTATCATACAAACTGTGTTGGAAAAGATGATTCTTTTTGTGTAACTGCAAAATCTTGGACTTGTGGTAAGCCTCTTGGATTTGATTTGTTCATACTATTTTACTTGTTATCTCGAGCATTATAGTACTAATTTGTTACATTTTTCGTTCGATATTATGTATGAGAAAGTAATGTTTCGCATGCATTTTCATTTTCAGGTAGGCATTGTTGTTTCAACTGTAAAAAAGGCGCCAAGTTTCGGTGCCTTGGATGTCCAAAGTCTGTATGCAAAAGGTGTTTTTCTGCTTGGGAGTTTACTGAAGTTAGAGGTGGTCAAGGCTTGTGCGGTGACTGCTTGGAGATAGTAGAGATTATAGAACAAAAATTGGACTGTGACTCAAAAGGGGTAAGTGTTGTAACTTCGATTTGTAGAACGTTTACTCCGAAGGGGGAAATGTGATCGATCCCTGTGAAATTTGTTTGATCTTTGCAGAACAAAATAAGCTTGGACGACAAAGGAACGTATGAATGCCTATTCAAGGAGTATTGGAAAAATGTTAAGGTAAGAGAAAGATTAACCGATGAAGATATCTCAGCTGCACTGCCAAACCGTCGAAAAGGTAAAGATTTTGAAACAAGATGCAGTCAAAGCGAAGAAGGAAAACCAAATGACATCGACAGTGATGAAGATCATACAGCTATGCATAAGGAGAACAAATGGAAGCGAAACGGTTCAATGGAATTTGTCGGATGGGCATCAAGACCTCTCGCAAACTTCCTTGCATCCATAGGTAGATATGACACTGAAGTGCCGATGCTGCAATGGGGTGTAAAATCTCTCATATGTAAATATATTAAGGAGAAAAATCTGTATCATTCCAAAGACAAGAGAAAATTCTTCACTGATGACAAGTTGTTTCCTATATTTGATAAGAAAGTAATGTCGATCGATCAGATAAATTTGTTACTCGAGTTTCACTATGCTAAAAAGTCGGATGGTTCAAATGGAAAGGAAAATCATGATCAAAACAAAAACTTCTCTACAGACAAGAGTCATATCGATGATCAAACATGTATGGAAAGCAGATTATCAAGGTTAACTGAAAAACCTCTAATAAAAAAAGCCGATTTTTTGATAAAACCTGGACGTTATGCACCGATCAATGTTGATAATATCAGGCTTATCTATCTCAAAAGAAGCTTGGTGTTGGAGTTATCAAAACAGCGTGAAAGCTTTGCGAGTAAGGTTGTTGGAGCGTTTGTTAGAGCCAGATCAGATTCCAATGATCATAAGCAAAGGAGTTCATATCATCTCGTGAGAGTCATAGGTGTTGAACATGCTGAAACGTCAAATGAAATACTCTTGCAAGTGTTTTTCATGCCTAAAGCGGTTTCCATTTCTGAGCTTTCGGATGAAGATTTCACAGAGGTAAATGATTTGCGATGAACCTATTGTTTTCCTGGAATCAGCCTATGAAGCTCTAGTTGGAATGACACTCTTTCGTTCTTAAAAAATAGTACCTGTTAATTGTGTTTTTTTACTTACAGCAAGAATGTGAGGATTTGCGGCAAAAAGTGAACACCGGCTTGATCCAAAAATTAACTACTGTAAGTTGTATGATACATGCCAGGGGGATTTTATCGTTTCGCGGAAAGTTTTAGTTAAGTTTTCACTATTGGCATTGGCAGGAGGATCTTCAAAAGAAGGCTACAAGTCTTCATGAGGATATGACAAAACATGTACTCATTCTTGACTCTGATAGTTTATTATATCAATTCTGTAATTATTTTTTGTTTTGATGTTTGTTTATGAATATGTTCCTGATTGCGAAGCGCCTAGCCTATTTGCAAAAGCAAATCGAGTGTGCAAATCTCAGAGGAAGAATAAAAGAATATCCTTGTTGTAGCATATATAAATGATTATATAAATTCTTAGTATCATAAGACTATAATACTGTATCGATTTTCTGCAGCACAGTATGTTCATCTCCGCGACGCTTCCATGTGAATAAAAAAATGTATATGTATCTGTTCCATATTTAGGCTAAATACAAGAAATAGTTTGCTTATTTATAAGTCCGAAGAAATATACTATATAGCTTCCTTGACCATTTGTGCTGTACAAAAATGGCATTATTAGAAGAAAAGGAAGAGCTTGAACAGCGATGGAAGCATGAACAGCTGTCAAGGCGCGTGCCAATAGTCCCTGAGCTTATGGAGGTAAAATGTGATGATTCTGATGATTCATAAGTGATGATTAAACTTGGTATTTTTAGCGGTTTAGTTTACATTTTGGAATCGTTGTTTTTATGTCTTGTTTTTCGCAAGGTACGAGAAGGACTAACTGATGAAGATGTCAATGCCACACTTTCCAACATTAGAATTCATGAAGACGAAGAAGAAAAACAAAATGATACCAACATTCATAAAGATTGTCCAGGCATGGATAAGCCAAGCAAACGGAAGCGGTGCAGTTCAATTGAACCAGAACCCAATGAAGAAGCAGAAGATGAAGAGTTGTGTTTTATATGCAAAGATGGTGGACAACTCGTTATCTGTGATCTCAAGTAAGTAACTTGTTTTCTTTTTCCATTTTTTTTCTCGCTAGAAACTATTTATTCTCTTCTTGATCATCTTAATCTCGACATTGATTGTATCATTATATGTTTATTTATTTTAGGAGTTGTAGAAAAGTGTATCATCCAGACTGTCTCGATAAGGATGATTCGTTTGTTGAGACGGCAAAATCTTGGACTTGTCGTAAGCCTCTTGGATTTGATTTATTCATAATATTTACATGTTAGCTCCATGCAAATGCTATTTATGAGGTTAACGGATACAAATTAAAAGTAATGTTTTTGCACGCATTTTTAGCTAGGCATTGTTGTTACAACTGCAATAAACCCGCCGAGTGTTGTTGTCTTGGCTGTCCAAACTCTGTATGCAAAAAGTGTGTTTCTCCTTCGGAGTTTACTCTTATTAGAGGTGTTCAAGGCTTGTGCTGTGACTGTTTGGAGATAGTCGAGATTATAGAACTAAAATTGGACTGTGACTCCGAGGGGGTAAGTGTCGCAACTTCGATTCGTAGAACATTTACCAAATTTATGCTATAAGTACTTATATATAAGCTATTTCTATGTTAACCAATGAAATTTGTTTGTTGTTTTCAGAACAAAATAAGCTTGGACGACAAGGAAACATATGAGTGTCTATTCAAGGAGTATTGGGAAATTGTTAAGGTAAGAGAAGGACTAACCGATGAAGATGTCTCTGCTACACTGGCAAACAATAGAAAGCAGAAAGATTTCGTGCCTGATAAAAGTCGCAACGAAGGCGAAGAAGAAAAACAGAATGAGACCAAATGTAATGAAGATTGTACAAGTATGCATAAGCTGAAGAAACGGAAGCGGTGCAGTCCATTGGAATTTACCGGGTGGGCGTCAAGACCTCTAACTAACTTCCTTGAATCCATAGGGAGATATGAAACTGAACCAATGACGCAATCGGGTGTAAAATCTCTTATATGTGAATATATTAAAGAGAAGAACCTTTATCATCCCAAAAACAAGAGAAAATTCCGCACTGACGACAAGTTGTCTCCTATTTTTACAAAGAAAGTAATGTCGAACGATAAAATATATTCTCGTCTTGAGATTCACATTGCTAAGAAACCGGATGATTCATCTCGAAAGGAAAATCATGATCAAAACAAAAACTGTTCTACAAGCAACAAGAATATCAATGATCATTCATGTATGGAAAGTAGATCGTCGAGCTTAATAGAAAAGCCTCTTCAGAAAAAAGTCGATACATTGATAAAACCTAGTTGTTTTGCATCCATCAATGTAAGTAATATAGCACTTATCTACCTCAAAAGAAGCTTGGTGTTGGAGTTATCGAAACAGTGTGAAGGCTTTGTGAGCATGGTTGTTGGAACATTTGTTAGAGTAAGATCAGATTCCAATGATCATAAGCAAGGAAATTCATATCAACTTGTGAGAATCCTAGGTAATACATTTTACCAAGCAATTTTATATTTCTCAATATGAAAACTCTATGTACCTTATTGTTTCTATTTTATATCTTTTAGGTGTCATATACGATGAAATGCCTAATGGAATACTATTGGAAGTTTCCTTCATGCCTAAAGCGATTTCCATTTCTGAGCTTTCTGAGGAAGACTTCACCGAGGTAAATGTTTTCCGGTGAACCTATTATTCACTCTTTCATTCTTAAGATATACGTTTAACTGTATTGTTTTACTTACAGCATGAATGTGAGGATTTGCGCCAAAATGTGAACACCGGCTTGCTCCCAAAATTAACTGTTGTAAGTTGTAGGATACATGAAGAAAAAATGTATTAGATTCTGTAGGACGATTATAAGTTTTCATTCGTCGACTATGATGACATGATGAAATTCTTTCTTAAATATATAGCAAAACTTTTAACGACTTTGTTTTTGGCACTGGCAGAAGGATCTTCAAGAGAAGGCTACAATTCTTCAAGAGGATAAATCAAAACGGGTAATCATGCTTGACTCTATGCTTTTTAATATCTATCTTTTTTTCCATCTAATGTTCGAAAACATTTGTTCTATAGCCTAGATTAGAGCATTGGCTCTATCTACATCTAAATCTTGGTACAATCTGTAATTGTTTTGGTTTTGAAGTTTGTGACTTTTTTCGCATTTGTACAGCTTTCTTATTTACTGATATTCCTTTCTTTATGAATATGTTCCTGCAAGTGGATTGCAAACCGCCTAGTCCATTTGGAACATCAAATCGATCATGCAAATCTCAGAGGAAGAACAAAAGAATATCCTTCTTGTATCATATAGAAATGATTATCTTAATTCTTAGTATCATATGTACTGCATCCACTTTCATTTCTGCGTCGTATAACTCTGGAGTAATATACTATATTGCCTCCTTGACCATTTGTGCTGTACAAAAATTGCATTACTAGAAGAAAGGGAAGAGCTTGAACGGCGACGGAAACAAGAACAACTGTCAAGGGGCGTGCCTTTCGTAGTCCCCGAGCTTACAAAAGAATCGGATGATTTTGTGTCTCATACTGATGAGGATGTCTCTGCCGAACTTCCCAACAAAAGAATTTGCAAAGATATTGTGTCTCTGCCGGATGATTCGGCTGAAAAGGAAAACCATGATCAAGAGACAAACTTCTCAACCAACAAGAATCATATCGATGATCAGACAAGTATCAAAAACAGATTGTCAAGGTTAATGGAAAAGCCTCTTATGAAAAAATGCGATGTATTGATAAAACCCGGATGTTTAGCATCCATCAATGCCAAAAATATCGAGCTTATCTACCTAAAACGAAGTTTGGTGCAACTGTTATCTAAACAGTCTGAAAGTTTTCCGAGTAAAGTTGTTGGAACCTTTGTTAGAGTAAAAGTAGATTCCAATGATCAGAAACTTAGGAATGCTTATCATCTTGTGAGAATCATAGGTAATAATTTTCTAATACATATCTTGTTTTTGCTAGTTGATTCGTTTTTTTTTTTTTTTTCCTATTTTGAATGATTGATTATTTGTTTTGTAAAACATTTAGATGTTGTGCATGATGAAATCTATAATGGAATACTATTGCAAGTTTCTTTCATGCCTAAAGCTATTTCCATTACTGAGCTCTCTGACGAAGACTTCACCAAGGTAATTTGCAGCTAACCTATTATGTTCATAGAATCGGCTAATAAACTCTAATATTCTCCAGAAACTCCATTAACTGTGCTGTTTTACTTGCAGGAAGAATGTGAGGATTTGCGCCAAAAAGTGAACACTGGCTTGCTCCCCAAGTTAACCGTTGTAAGTTATATGATACTTGCGGGACAAAATTTATCGAAAGTTTTAACTATCTTTTCCCTATTGGCATTGGCAGGGCGATTTTCAAGAGAAGGCTACGAGACTTCATGAGGATAAAACAAAACATGTATTCATTCTATACTTCTATGCTTGTTAATATCTATATATATTTCTCTACTATTCAAAATTTATAGTTTTCTAATTTTCTGATTTCTGATACATTCTTTGTTTTATGAATATGTTCCTGCTAGTGGATTGCAGCACGCCTAGCAAATTTGAATAGTCAAATTGAGCGCTTAAGTCTCAAAGGACGAAATAAACAATATCCTTATATGAATTGTTGGTATCATATTTATTATTGTGTCCATGTTTTCCTGCACATTATGTTTGTGTCGGAGACTAAATATGTAGTATATTATAGTGTTTCCTTGACCATTTGCGATATACAAAAATTGCATTACTAGATGAAAGGGAAGAGCTAGAACAACCATGGAAACAAGAACAGCTGTTAAAGCGCGTGCCAACAGTTGTCCCTGAGTTTATGGAAGTGAAATACGATGATGCTGATAGCAAGGAACATAACTAATATCTTCTTTCTGTGGTATTGTGTAGATAGTTATTTTGTAAGTTGGAAGTAGAAAAAAACTAATATCAACTAACAAGTGATGATGAAACTGTTTTTTTGGATCCATAAGTGATGCTGAAACTGTGTTGTAGTGTGAATGTTTGAGTTTTGGGGTAAGTTGAATGTTTTGGAAATTGAGATATGCATTAATATTTAGTACTACTTATTTAGAACAAAATATGGGAAATCATGGTTCATGTCAGATAAGTGAGGAAATAGAATTTTTGTATAATGTATTCATCAAATCAGGACAGAGCTTGGACCTTCTTCATTGAGCTCACTCGAAGTTCTTGGTGGTGTTCTGCGCTTGAACCTGCTTCATAGAGCTCACTAGAAGTTCTTGCATTGGCATCATTTTTTGAGAATTGTTAGAAACATCTTGAGTTTTTGGGGAACCATTTGCTGCTATCAACTGAGATTGCAAATTCGGTTCTGGCCTATGAAAATCAAAAAGACATACGCAATTGTTCCAATACTTGAGTTCGTTTTTGAAATCCTTGTGATAAATATGAATAAAATGGTATTAGCTTGAATAAAAAACAATGCAAAAGTCATTCTAATGATCAATGATTGTGGCCATAACAATACATTGACTATTAGGCTATAAATGTATTGTTATGGCTACAATCATTTATCATTAGAATGACTTTTGCATTGTTTATATATATATATATATATATTTTAATTTTTTGAAATATGAGATAAAATGATGCATGTGTTAAATGAATGGTTTTTTTTATTGACTTTTCTATGCATTAGATAATTTGAACGATAGAGTGCTAATATTGTAGGTCATACTCCTCTCCATCATACCAAAAGCTTGTTTCCGCTGTGTCCATATTCTAATTCCCTATTCACCGAACAACTCTAATTCCCCAACAGGACAAATGTCTTTACGGCACATATAAGGAGGATCTAGAAAATATAAAATGGCATTACTATTATGGGTTAGGAGAAAACCATAAAAAGATTGAAAAACACTCCCACATGTCACAAGGATAGTGAAAAGAGGCGGCATTGAGACAATATCTAGCTAGTCCATTTTATTCCACAAAGCATACTTCTTTTGACTCTTTATACTCAAATTACATTGCTTTAGGCTTCAAGAGAACCAACCTAGAACCTCACTGGAACTGGAAGTCCACAAAGCACGATACCACTACGTTTAAAACTGATTATTCTTGCATTTTAAATTATGGGATTAGTATCTTAATCTGGCCCATTTATACATATTATCAAAATCTTGTCATCATCATTATCTTGTTCAAATTTCAACTGTGCGTGCGTGCATGCATTGAACAAGTAAAAAGGAATTAGAATTCCCATAAAATAAAATGTTTTTTTTCTTTTTATATGAAAACCACACTGTTCATTCATCTCTATATTTATTACATTTTCACCAAATTTGTATACTGGTAAACATGGCCAAGAGGCTATGTTGTGAAAGCATGGGAATGAGGAAAGGACCATGGAGTGCTGAAGAAGATCATATACTCATTTCTCATATTCAAACACATGGCCATGCAAACTGGCGCGCCCTTCCTAAACAAGCCGGTCAGCTCAAATTCACATCCTTTCTTTTCTTCTTTGTCTTAATTAATTCTCCGATTCTCAAGAGAATCAATAATTTAGTCGGAAGATAAATAAAGTCTGATTAACGCGATTCATGTTTTTATTTCTTGGTAGATGGATAACTTGTCTAATAAGATATATGTTATGATTGTTCAGGATTGCTAAGATGTGGTAAGAGTTGTAGGCTTCGTTGGATAAACTATTTGAGACCAGATATCAAAGGAGGAAAATTCAGCGAGGAAGAACAAGATTCCATCTTAAAGCTACATCAAATTCTTGGAAATAAGTGAGTATATAGTTTCACTTATCATACACATGTAGCATATACTAAAAAAATGTGATTGATTAGTGACTCTTTAATATGATCAGATGGTCTACTATTGCAGCAAGATTACCAGGAAGAACGGATAATGAAGTAAAGAATTTTTGGAATACACATTTGAAGAAAAGGGTTCAAAATGCCAATATTTCTAACTATTCATATACTACTTTGCAAGAGGCACAGGCAAGTGACGGTTCTAGTAGTTTAGCCTCAAATAAGGATCCATCTATTGTTTCTTGTGATACTAATTTAGAACAAAGTATGGGAAATCATGGTTCATGTCAGATAAGTGAAGAAATGGAGTTTTGGTATAATGTATTCATCAAATCAGGATAGACATCATCACTAAATGGAAATCTAGGATACTGTCTCATGTGTACTTCTTTTTATTTGCAAATGTTCATTTTCTAGGTAGAGTTAGTTTGGTGGTGCAAATTGTAAGAGGAAAGATAGAGTTAGTTTTGTAACGGATTTTTGTTTTTTTTAGTGTCTTAGATTTAAAGTCCCACAACCTAATTTGCTCGCCTATACAAAATTGTGTTAATTACTAGCTATGGATTTTTGCAGATGATACAAAAATTATTGGAGAAGAGAGTTGGAATAATTTTTGGTATATGAAGTCTATATTAAGGAGTTTTGAACTTGTCTTCGGGATACAGATAAATCTATTTTAATATATAAAAATGAATTACCACCAAATTGCCTTAATTACCCTAATCACAAACAATTAAGCATGGTTTTGCATACCCCTGAGCGTCATTTTACATCTAATTATGATTACATTCCAAAAGTTTATTTAATGCAAAACTTCTGTATTGGAATATGAAAAAACCTGCACCGGTAAACTCGAAGAATTGGTCAAAGGTAAACAATATCCTAATGAAAATCAATTTAAAATAGTTTTATATGCCCCTAAAAGTAATTACACACCTAAACCTATTTAATTGCAGCAGCCTAATTAATTTAAATCTTTTATTGGAATATGAAAAACGTTGCAACACGTTTTAGTCTGCTCAATGCATTGGAACCTTCAGTTTTGAAAAACCCTAAACCCATTCAATTTCTTTCCTCCATCTATAAAGTCATACTCTTCAAGGAACATGCCATCAATATTCTTCATTTTATTCTGTTCACTTTTGAGGTTTATTTTCTTCCTCTTCCCCCATTTTCCCGTCTTCCTCTCTTTCAATCAATACCATCTTCCTCCATCTTGAATTCTATGCTTTCGTTTTCTATCCATTTTATAACATCTTCCTGCATTTTTCATTAATATAACCCGAAATACATTAATCTTTTAACCATTCCATTAATAATCGTTTTTCATCCATCCAATAGTGAATCTGTGTGGCATTAACAGGGCTTCGATTTCAAAGTCCAAAAGAGAAGATTTTTTATTTCTTATATTTGCAAATGGATTTTGCTTTTATGATTAAAAATTTCAAAAATAGATTTCAAAATTATGGATTTAGACTCTATGAATTATTTCCTTTTCAATTTTGTTAATCAATATTGCTTCAGAATCGTTTCAATATGATTTGCAGATTTGCAAATCTGTAAATGACAAAGACAAAGAAATTTTGAAAAAGTGAAAAGTGAAGTCTTGACGGTGGGCCTATGAGAAATTGAAATAAAAATGTTTGCAAATATGGTCAATGATATTGACTATGGGAAAACTGATAGATCTCTCAAGTTATAGCTATGGTTAGATTTCTATTAGTATTGTTTTTCCATCATGTCTATTTTTTTCAATATTCTTATTCTTCTATTTGTGATTCCTTGGTTTTTTATGGATTTTTTAGGGTTTCTTCTAAAGTTCCTGATGTTGAGATCATAAATGAAGAACATGTAACATTAGCTCCATTTGCATTTTATTTAGAAAGGTCTCTTCAACCTCTTTCATTCATTCATTATTTTTACTATTTCCACTAACAAACATTTTAATTATGATGTTCTGAAAAATTTGTTTTGTTTTTTTTTTTCTTTTAGGAAAATTAGACTGAGGATGAGTCTCTGTGTATTTTCAGAGATTATGTTACTGGCTTTCTTCGAGTAATCATTCTTATATATTCTTACTCTTTATAGTTTATAATATATGAATTTCAATCTTGATTTTTCTGTAGTAACTTAATTAACTAAATTATATTATATTACATTTATAGAATAATTATTGATCAATGTTTTGCTCTGTTGAGGATGAAATTAACGTCCATTTCGTTCCTTTCAGTTGTGATTAACTATGTGCCCTCTATTACTTTTCTGTTTGCAGTCATTTTAAAGTAACCAATTTAATAGGTATACATCATCATAGTTCTAAATTATTTTTGAATAAAATATTTTTTGGTAAATTAATTAACTAATTGTTTATAATGTGCAGGTTGGAGCACATGAAGATAAAAGAGGTAGCATGTCAAGCCAAAACGATTGGTACTGCAACGCAATAACATTTGCAGGAACATTGCTGATGGCTCTGTATAAAGGTCATGTAGTTAGTGTTGGGAAGTCGTCTATTATTCATGCTACAAGCCAGGCTGAGATTGTGAATGATTCCAATAATAACCGGTGGATCATAGGAACCTGTGTCCTCCTCATTGAATATCTTTACTTTTAAATAAATTACTTAATGTCTATAATTTGAATCAATAACCCACTATCTCTATGCATTCTAAGAAAAATAGTTAACCCACTATCTATATGCATTCTAAGAAAAATAGTTATAGTTATTATTTGCTGACTGTATGCATATTAATTTATTCATTCTAAGTTATATATCACTTCTCATTGTTTCTCAGATTATTTTTTATCCACTTTTGACAATATAAGTTTGGTACTATAAAAGTTGATTCATTAAATTGGTTATTATCCTTTTTATGAAATAGTATTTATTTAAAACAATGTGATAAACTTGATGAAACAATGATATCGCATACTTAACTTCTTGAAGTAAGAATTTGCATGATTTATTTTAATTTCAAATTAATAGATACAAAATTATCTAATTATATTTATTTATTACAAATAATAATATTCTTGGTTACATGGCATATCATAATTAATAATAATTAATATTTAGATCACAATTTATTTGAAAGAGAAAAATAGTAAATGGCTAAAAAAACCCGAAATATAATTTATTCAAAATTTACATATATTTTAGGAAATTATTTTTCGGCAATAATTCAGGAAAAATAAAATATTCAACCATATTATAGATAAATTACTTAATTCTGATTTATTTATTTTAAAAATAAATTAGATATACAACATAATCCCCAACTATTCAAACCTTCTGAAACCCTAATCTTTCATTTTCTCCTCCCAAACCAACAATGCTTTCGAAACCTCCAAAGGTAATTTCTTTAATTTTTTTTTGCTTTTCATCGATCAGATTTTACTTTATACTTTTTTGAATTGATAAGTCTTTTTAATATATTTTTATTAAAAAAATACTTTTAACGAATTAATGAGAGAAAAATGATTTTTTTTACTGTTTTGTTTAGACTTAAATATAAGGAAAATGAAGTCTTTATGCTGAGAAATCTGGAGGAATTTGATTTTTGTTAAATGTTGACAGAAAAATCAGTGTTGTACTCAAATGTTGATAATTTTAGAAATTAAGGTGTTTGATTTTGGAAGTATACTTAATTCCCATTAAAATTAAAATTGTTGATTTCACCGATAGATATCTGGATACCTTAAATATTTTGTTTGGTAAGTTGGTGATTGATGTTGTTACCGTGAGAATTTTGTTATCTTTTTTTCTCACATATTTACTTTTCTTTATTTGTTTGTTTGATTTTGTTGTTGGGTTGAATTTACTCAAGTTTTTGTGAACTGAGTTTGGATCCTGTAATATATCTGATATCACCACAAAATATTCCACTTCTCTATTATTTTTTTTACTATTAAACTTTATAATTACTATTGTGGTACCATATGTTTTGCAGTATCAAAATTTTGAATAATACAGTCACACTAATATGCTCGGCAAAAAAAAAGAATGGCACAACTGTTAGTTTTATGTTACAAATGTTTTATGTTTCTGATAAAAGTATTGAATCATTGTGATTGCTACAGTGCATGCCAATCTGCTTTGTAAGGAAAGCGTGATCGTTCTTATTACAAGTTATCCATCATTATTCCGGCCTATAGGAATTAATACAGATAATGATTCTATGCATAGCCAACACAGATTCACATTATTATGTCGATTTTCAATGGCCTGTTAATAGTGGTGGAGCCTATACGAATTAATGCAGATGGCTTTTTAAATCTTTTGCAAGTTGAAGGCTATTTTTGATTTCTATGATGTGATTATGAATATGATTATTAATATTTCATTACTACAAGTTAAACACCAACATCTTTTAATAAAAATTCCAATTACTCTAATAAAATAATTATTAAATCAATTAAATGATATTTAATATTTTAACTAACCTGATATAAATGAGATGGAATATATAATTGAAGATAAATAATGAGGTTTAAATATGTTTAATTGTATTGCAATATGTTGTTTATATATAGATTACAAGCCTTATAAATAAGTAAATAATTGATACTATACCCTACCATTTTGATGTTTTTTTTTATTACATAATTGAGTATAATTATTCTATTGTTTTAAAGGATTTTTTCATTACCCTTAAACGTAATTACAATTTCTAAACGTAGATTTTATGAAAGGATTGTAGTAATATTTTTCTAACCACTCATTATTATAATAAAAATATATAATGGGTGGATATGGGATAATGGGAAATGAGTCCCTGTAAAATAATTATTCTATTAATGGGATGTAGTAATATTTTTTTAACCATCTATCAATTTGATTTATTTGTGATATTCTTTTAAAAAAAATAATATATTAACTATTTTTAATTGTATGTTCATCTATGAGAATGTGAATATCGTATGTCCATCATTCAATTAATATTATTATTATTATTAATGAAATATATTTTAAAAAAATTAAAATCAAAGGGAAGAAATTTAAAATGGAGATTCTATAGTGAGTGGATCATCTAAAATTTAAATTTATATTTAATATATAATAATAAATATAAATTGTATTCCATTACATTATAATTTTATAGGCAACAATAATTTGCTTCTATAAAAAATTGTTTCAATCAATTAAGTATGATTTCTTTTATAAATTATTTAAATAAAAATATCATATACCTGATAAAAAATGATATATATTATTATTACATGATACAAATAAAAATAAAATTGACATGAAAAAATGTTAGCATTTATTTATGATAAGATGTTAACATTTATTCTAAAAGTTGATACATATATTTGTTTTTATTAAAAAACATGAGAGAATTATGATTGATGAATAAACAATTTTTTTTATGAAAGACACAAATTTATTTCTTTTTTATATTTAAAACAAAAGGCTAAGATATCAACTATTATATATTTATTTATTATTTATAAAAATATTATATATAAGTAGTGTACATGCTCATATTTAATTCTTTAAAAAAAAACTTTTAATATATTTAATTGAAAAAAAATTGATACATGAATTTCACGGGAGAGTTTAAAATTGGGATTGCAATTTTCTCACGTAAAGTTTCAAAAGGAAGCATAAGATTTCACGGGAGAGTTTGACTACGATTCTCTCATATAAAAATTTCACCAAAAATAAAATATGTAATATAAATTAGACAAGCATACTGTATATATAAACTTCCAATTAAATTATTACCATTTTTATTATGTTACTCTTTACGTGCCAAATATTTATGTTTCAAATAATTCAAGCACGCTTCATTTCTTTTTTTCTTTTTCCAATTTAATTATTTTGATTCTCAATGTTAATTGTATCTAACAAGTCTTAAATGCATTATTTTTTAACAGAAAGGTCGCACATGAAAAAAGAAGAGTCACAAACACCGCTTTTGAACCACAGTCCTTTCTAATTTCTTCCGCACAATGTTATTTATTACTTTAAATATATATTAATCATATTTAATCATATTTGACCTAAAGTCTTTTCCCAAATCCTATTATACTTCCAACAGTTTTTCTCGGTTAAAGAAATTAACATATTAGAAACAGAAAATTAACCTTTTGAATTCCCACTCTATTCATTCATCAAAATTTTGTTTCGATTTATAGTAGATTTATGATTCACACCAACCTCTACGTTTGGTTTACTTGCCTTTTATTTATTAATGTAATTTTTTTCCAGTGACAAAGAGTAAAAAATTTGACTGCATCAAGGACATTAACAAAAAAAAAATGGAGATGGTTCGATGGGAGAACAGTCTCATTTTTCATTAAATTTTCATAATAATCAACATTAAGAGCTTATTAATAACAATTATACATTAATCAACATAATAAAAATATTATGTTGAGTTAACAGTCCCAAATTACTAATCATAGAAATAATAATATTTTTAAAATTAATATATAATAATAATAATATCTCTAAAAGTTATTTATGGCTAAAAAAATTCACACAATTAACTTTTTTGTTTTGTTTTCCAATCCTAATTTATTTAATAAAATATTAAATAGTTTTATTTTATTTTATCGCAATCCTTTGTCATTGATTAAACTGAACCTGTTAGACAAAAAAATAGATTGATCTGATATACTGATCTGATATACGTTCATCCATATGGTGAAAAAGTAAATGACCCAATAGAGGTAGATTTTAGTTGTAGTAGGTTTTAGTTGTAGGTGGTAATAATTAATAGTCTTTTTTAATTAGAAGTTTGAAGAAAATGTCATTGGAAATATGTAGTTTTAGGTGATAATAATTAGTCTTCTTTTTTAACATTTGCAATTATTAATATTTTTTAAGAAATAATTGATCTACTATTATAATAACTACTATCATAATAAGAAAATCGATGTCTACCAAAATTAATTTCATGTCCAAGTTTAAACAAATATTTTAATCCGATTTTCATGCCTTCAATTGTCGTTTTTCATCATCAACTCATATTAGCATGCCTTATGTCTTTAATATTTGACAATATCTAAAAACAATCATTATTTCTTTTGCATGCTACAAGTTTTCCAATCAATTCCAATATCTAAAAGTAATCATTACGGTCAATTAATCATAAAAAGTGAAATTCATATAACTCTCTACCTTTCATACAATATCAACAAATATATAGTACCTTGACATAATTCAAATTCAAATAGAGGAATCAGTATAAAATAATTGTAAATAAACATACAAAAAAGATTTTGTATAGAATTAAAAATTAAAAATTAAACGCATATAACACCTTTCAATACGCATTATTGTATCTTTCCCATTGAAAATAGTTGACATTAATTATAATTTATATTCATTTCTTTAATATCTATAAAAAAAATATTTGACATTAATTCTAATTTATATTCATTTCATTAAATATATCAAATATAAAGAAAGAGTTGGTATAAATCTTTTTCTGTTAAGATTATAAATAAAATTATAAGTTATTTTTTATTTAATAACTTATTTATTTTTGTTATTGGATATGCAATTTGAATTAAATATTTTTGTTTTTTTTATTCCATTACATTAGTATTTTTGATTCGGTATGAGTAGCTAACAAAAATATGAGAAATTAACGACATATATGTGATAAGTAACATTAATATTAATAATATACATCTTTTGTACAAATTTTTCTTTGGTAAATCAAATTAAATATATATTTAAAGTTAAATCTCATAATGTGTTGCATTGAATTATAATATGTCATTTCATTATTTTTTGTTTCTTGACTTATATAGATGTTATAATTTTTTTTGAAATTTTTAATTTTGATAATTTAAATTTGCAATTTGAATCATGCTCATAAAAAGGCGGGTAGACATACTAGGGGTGGGAGCCCATAAAAATTGATAATGTGCGTCTGCGGAAAAAAAGGCGGGTAGACATACTAGGGGTGGGAGCCATAAAAATTGTTGATAATGATAGTACATAATAACTACATTATCTCAATTTTTATTTATTTTTTTACTTTTTATCAAGAATTATATTTTTTCAGAGTTAAAATTGTAATCAACAATAATAATTAATTATCTCTAATATTATTTTATTTTTTATCCAACATAAATATCATCATTGAAAACAACTAAAAATTGATAAATTAAATTAATATTGATATGATAATCATTATTGAAGAAATTATTTCGCTTAATTAATATATATTTTAATAGAATTCTTTAACCATAACTATATTATATTTATTTAATATTTATACCGACTTTACGTGACCCGTGCGGGCGCACGGGTCCTTTACTAGTTTTCTTAAAAGCAACATTTTTGGGTTACATTAAATGACTATTTTAAACAAGCAGAGTCCACTTTTCTAAGATGCAATGTTGGAGGAGTCTTCATTTGTTTGTTGTTTGCTGTTGGATTGTGACGTTATTGATGCTTTATTTGGATTAATAGAATCAGATGGAACGGAGTGGAATTGGATGTAATGAAATGTATTTTATTGTTTGAATTATTTATAAAATTGGATGGAGCGGAACGGAATTGAGTGGTATGAATTTCATTCCATTTCATCAATTACCACTATATTCACTCCCGCCAATTTGGGTGGAATGAACAATTTTTCTTATTCCGTCCTAAAATTTTCTAACAATGAAATGATATCTTTATTCTCCTCCGCTCCGTTCATTTCTTGATATCTAAACATCGCCTAAATGTCACTCTTAGTAGTATCTATTTTTTTTTGTCATTTTTTAAAATTCCGAAAATAAATCTCTCGATTGTGGGAATTTAATTTTTTTTTATGGGGTGGTGTGAATAAAAAAAATTGCATGGGTAAAATTGGAAGATGCGTGTAAAAACAATGAAGAAGGAGGATCAGGAGTAAACAGTGTTGAGAATTTTAATGGTGATTTATTGTGTAAGTGGAAATGGCGTATATTAATGGAGCTCGGAGGCATTTAAAAAAAATAGTTTGCATTTAGCTATGGGAATTTGATTGAAGAATTAACAATATCAAGTTATGCAATTTTAAGAAGGTTTGATTCTTTACGGTGGCGTGATTTGATGTTGATCTATTATAATGATTCCTTGAGGCAAAGTTGTTTTACAAAGAATCACTACCACAAAATATATATTTTGTAAGATCATCTTACTATAGTCATTTAGTCAACTGCAGTAATAATTCATTTTTAGGCATTTTTAATTTGTTATTTTTTAAAAGACATTTCACGACGGTCAAACCTAACAACCGGAGTAAAAAAAATACCTGGAGTGGCAAACTTCGAATCACAACACCTACAATTTTTTTTATTTTTTTTTGGTTATAAAATGGACATGTCACTTATAATCTTATATTTATATTAAAATTGTTGTGAAATTGATAAGCTTTAATTCACATCAAGGAATTTGATGTGTGGGAACAAAGAATAGTAGCAACCAAAATAAATAGTCTTCAACAATAATAACCAATAAACAAATAATTTAGCCGAAGAAGATAAAAATAAGGCGAGAAAGACAAAAAGTTTGCTTGTCTAGTTCGATCAAATGATCTACGTCTGTCATACCCCAAATTTGTCCTACCCTTTCGATTTTATCTGGCTTAAGCTCATGCATTTCATAGTCTCATGTACACACCTCCCATTAGGTCACTAACATAACTCATGCATTAATTAATCAATAAGCTAGGCTTGGGATCAAGGACTTGGAGCAGATTAGGGTTTATGTCATTATCAAAGGCTTTATTGAGTTGGTCTTCATCGTCTTTTGCAACTAGGTTCAAGTTTGGTTTTACTATCATTTGGGACATTAGGCTACTCAATTACATGGATTGCAAACCATTGGTTTTGGTTCTTACGCAAGAGAAAGGTGTGGATTCATTGGGTTTCATTTCATCAAGTTGGTTCATCTTCAAGTCAATTATTGTAGCTATTTGCAAAGGGTTGGATGAGAAATATGGTGTTTGTTTCGAGTCTAAGGATTGGCGATCACGTCCTTCAACATGTTCGTTGGTGCTATGGATTCAAGCTACAAATTTGAAAATCATTGGAGTTTTAATTGGTACACATTAAAAGGAGAAGGGATTCAAACGTTATCCAAGACACCAAAGGCATCCATTAGGATTCAAGATCATTACAATTCCAACTCATACAAATATCCATAAAATTCCATCAATATTCACTCAACCATTACATTCAAGCTATTACAAGTTCAAGGCCATTCAAAGGACCAAGTTGCAAATATCACTCAACATTCATCAAATTCTAATTCGAAATCCACCACACCATTCATCATTTAAAAATCCAAAATCCCATTACAAAATCAAACCACAAAAGAATCACACCAAAAAAAAAAACATTGTTAGCCTATTGTTCCTAATTTTACTTCACATCCTCAAGCCTTTCATTAAGCTGCCACCTCTTAACAGCCTTACATTCACAATAAAAAACAGTTACATAACACTTCATACCACATCTCTCACATTATAAACTCACACACTTCAAGCCTTATGCATCATTCACAAATAGAACCCATTTCATACCAATCTTCAAGCAACTCATGAGCAGTAATAAGATAATTCCACAAACAGTGTCCATTACATCATTTCGACTTCATTTCAAATATCCCTATAAAACTACATTAAAAAGAAGGTCCTACATCCTATACATCCATCTTCAAAGCTTATTCCTTCATGATTTGCTACAAAATCCGGGGCCGAAACAAGCTTGCACAAGACAATATCTCCAAGATAAACTCTATCCATGCACGAAGCGGGCTGCACTACAGTTTCGAACCTGCACTAGCAAAGAAAAAACAAATAAGTTTGAATCCGCGTCAGTCCGAAAACAGAAATAAACCAAAACCGGATCGCAATTGACAAGGAGACGTTGCGACCTATCATATAAGTTTCCATTCATAAACTCATCCTAACATCATTAACAATTCAAAAGAAAACATGCATCCTTCAAACCAAAAACCTGCTGCCATACACATTCAATGAACCCTTTACAAGTACTAGCAATTCTAAACCTTACTAACAGATTTCCTAATTCCCTCCCAATTAATCAATCATTCTAAAACCCATTGCAGCCTATTAACTCCTTGACATATCAAAACCGGCCCTGTTACCATATTCAGTTTAGCCAATTTTCACATCATAAAAAACTACTAATTAAACTGACCAAAACAGACTTGCATACACATACTACCAAAATAAACACATATCAGTACCCCTGCAAAATCCACACTCATATTACTCAAAACCAATTCAAAAACTCAGTTCAAGAATGCATCCATACTAAATTTCAAAACAGTTCCGCGCTAAACCATACAAAACCACTACTAAATCATTTCCAATTATTTCTAAACCTTCCAAAACCATGTTCGAATTAACCACTAACAGCTATATCCTAACTGTTGCAAAACTGAATCTTTTTTACCATACACTCTAACTCACCTCACCATTAACCACATGCCTTCTCATTCGCAACCGACGTACATTCAATTAACATTGACTATAACAGTTCTGAGGTTTTTACCATACAAACTTACCATATTCAAAACTGCCCCGAAAATTCCCCAAGACCCACATTGCGCTCAATCTTGTCACCAGCCCAGCTTCATGTACAGCAGATAGATGTTCGCCGAGCCCTTGATTCAACCATTCCAATATGATCCACGAGTACCCTGCAAAACCAACAGATAAAACCAGAACAAGTCACTAACTGTTTTAGCAGATCAATTAACATGCTAATTCCTGTTAACTAGCATTTCCCAACTAACCTCCATCTAACCTATACAACAGAAAACTAACCTTTCGAAATTCCTAGCCATTAATTTCCAGTCCAAGCTATAACAGTGTAACAAATCTACCATAACTAACCATAAACTAACAGCCAGCTCCTACTAATTGTTTTCAGAACTTCATAATAGAATCACTCACCAACAGCTCCTATACTAATCCAAAATGGTGTTCTGCTTGCTTCCTATCCACCCTTCAGGCCCTTGCCACATTCCAACCTACAACAACAACAAAATCATAACAGTCAGTTTTTCCATATATACACTAAATAAAACTTAGTCCCACATTCAAGAAATCAAAAAAAACTCATTGCAATCATATTTTAGGTCCCACATTCAAGGATTCATCATCATTACCCAATCATTGCCCATATAAAAAGTCAGCTCCACTCACCTGCAGAGGGGGACCTGGAAGCACTATCACCAGCCTTCTTCATTGTCTCGCTTGCAGACTTTGAAAGGAGAAGTGTAAAACCTCAGTGCAAATCCTGTTCTCAATTCCCTTCCTTTCACTCAGAGCTCACCATCAAGGTTGCTCAGAGCCTGCATCAAGCTCTGAACCAAACCTGGGCTTAACCTCAATCCCTCAACACTCAACATCCCTACCTCACCATTTCACTCTCCTACTACGCTATTCCTCAGCCACTCTCATCTTCAATCATTCACCAACCTCCACGCCATAATCATCGCTCCCTCGAAACTCTGCAATCCTCGTCAGCAACAAACAACAACTCGACCTCATACTGATCACACGCTCAACAGAAATCCAAAGCAAAAGAAGAATTCGAAAAGAAGAAGAAGAAGAAAAAAAATCAAGAAGAGAGTAAAGCTCTGAGGGCACGTTACCTCAGTTCGCAATCGTCATCTTTGCCTTCGACTCAAACCGAGGTTCTTCTTCAAGACTTTGCGTTTAATTCGCGACGAAGCTTGAGGGCACCGTATCTGAACTTCTCAATCTTCGCCTCCTTCTGCATATCGAGTATTAGGGCGATTTTAGAGGCTGAGCTGAGATGGTCTTCGAACGGACTTGAGGTAGTGGAAAGAGACGAGGATGAACAAGGTGAGAGGGTTGGCGATGGGTTCACGGTGGCGCTAAGAGTCTTCGGCCGGAGGTGGGAGAAGAACGCCGCCGATTTCGTTGAGTGAAGCAATTTGAGGATCTCCATCGAGGTAACCCTAAATCCTCTTTCCGTATGTATTTTTTCGTTTTTTCTATTTTTGATATCATATGTTTTTTACTTGAAAACGAATGAATCTGTTGGATCATCACAAACCTTGGGCTCACGAATTGCTACTTCCTACACCCCATGTGGCCCATCACACCTTTTTTGTTATGCTGAGAAACTGAACAAAAACGCCCCCTCCTGGGCCTATCCTTTGGGCCTTCGCCCAGTTCCTAAAACACACCATCATTTTCTATTTTGCATCCCCTGACCACGTGTTCTCTTGTTGACATAGTTTTTGGTTATTAATCCCCTTTTTATAAAACAATAAAAACCCTAATTTTCTCATTAGATTTTTTTTTTGGATAATAATAACATTTAGAATCACACCTTTTTGCCACATTTTTTAAGTTCTAAAAACAATAAAATCATTAAAAATTTCCTTGTTAGATTTTAGATCACTTTATTAGGAATTAATCTTGGTCCCACTAATCTTTTTGAACTCATTTCTCTCATAAAAACCATAAAAATGATAGTTTTGTTAATTCATTTCTTGTGCTATATTTTGGATTGTTCTTTCCATGCCACTTTCAATATTCTACTTACCGCTTTATTTTTCATGCTTCTTTTAAATCCTAACCTTAGGTAGAAACCATGATAATAATAAGTAGAATTCCTCACTCATATTAGGCTAGTTTTCTTAGGCTAGTTCTCTTTCTTTTCAACCATAAAACATCTAAAAATACTTGAATAAATTTCCCTTAAAAAATGCCAAGAAAACTCATAAAAAATGACTAATAAATACTTTGACTAATAAAAAGGGAATGGAAGCTTGTAACTTCTCTTGCTTAAGGGATGTTCGAGTGCTTGTGGCTCCCTTGCTTAAGGGTTCCATTCAGGCGTAAGTTCCCAACCTCTAAAAAACACAAACCAAAGAGTAACTCGAGTTTCCCTTGCTTAAGGGATTTCCTCGAAACACTCAAACTCTCTCTCTCTCTCTTCTCTCGCTTTCTTAAGGGCACCGTTATTTCCGCTCCATTGCATCCTAGGCTGTCCCCTTGTGCAAGAGCGCGAACGTTAACGCCGCCCAACTAAAAAACACAAAAACAAACAAAAATCGTGAGCCGAACTACGGCGCTCTGATTCCTGAAAAGGATACGTAGGCATCAAGTCGCGGGGCTTGAACGAGCACACTTGTAAATAATTCCTTCTTTTCCCCGTATTTCTTTTGCATTCATTCACATATAGACATAGACATAGTACACACCCTTTAGATAGAAACAAACATAGGTGGATACCATCGAGTACGATGGGCGCGAGGGGTGCTAATACCTTCCCCTCGCGTAACCGACTTCCGTACCTTGATTCTCTGGTCGCAAGACCCTGTTCCTTCCTTTGTTAGGTTTTCTGATATTCCTTTCCCTTATGGGATAAATATATTGGTGGCGACTCTGTTCATTTTTCGCGAGCGTGCGACAGCTGGCGACTCTGCTGGGGACAACCTAAGCAAGTCGATCCTAGCCTTCGTTTGTTTTATTTTATTGGGTGTTTATTTGTTTCATGTCTATATCTTGTATATATGTTTGCATGTTTATTTTCTGCTTGCATATCATGTTTATTTCTGTTTGCATCATGCATATGGATTATATTTTGTGTTCCTTGGGGTCTTCTGTTCTGTTTTGCAGGTGGGGGGTTTGTATGAGGTAAAAGGCCCACTACCCAGGCCAAGTGACACATAGGATTAGCGTGGATGCTCATGTTGACTACCGTAGCGCTTGCTATGGATGAGTTCAATATGAGGTACCACAGCTGGGCGAGGTTCTTTCATGGAACACTGTGTCTGGCACGCTTGTTGCCTCAAACACTTTGTACCCCATGGGAACTGTAGACCCTAGTGACCATTAGGGACCACTTGTCCGTGTCTAGACTACATACCCGTGAGATTGGGGTGGGACAGGAAACCTTGGCTCCTACATACCATTGCTTCTTCATAGTTGAGGTCGAACCTTTATTTGGTCTGTTCTCATGGTGCTTGATTTTCTGGTATTTCAAAAAGGGCGTCGAACCTTTGATCCTGTGACATTTGGCCTGTACAGAGGTTTTACATCAGTTATTCAGAGGATTGTGTAGTGGTTACTAAGATTATATGGACCTTGATCACATGCCTTTGCATTGCATAACATCATTGTTTCACCCACTTCATTTGTGAGGGATCCTAAAGTCTATTTTCGAAAAAGGAATGAAAAGAAAAAAAAAAGAAATAGAAAAGCAAAAAAAAAAAAAGGAAAAGAAAAGAAAAGATATTCTATACAAAAATAAAACAAAAAAGCTTTGATTCCAAAAGAGAACAAAAAGTGTGAAAAGACTTTAGGATCTCTCATAAACGAAACATGCATTCATACTATCATGCATTTCATGGTTCTCTCAGATACTTATGGGACCCTTTCTCTTCAGATTTCCAGATCAACAACAAATTTGACTTCTCACCACCACGACTCCAAAATCAACTATGGAACAACTCCGTGAGGAAATGGATGAGATGAGGGAACAAATGGGTCATTTTATGTTGGAGATGCAAGACTTGGTCCATAATCAGGATGCACTAAAAGAAGAGAATAGTCAGTTGAAGACTCAATTGAGCTTGGTCATGGAAGTTCTGAAGACGGTATTAAGGAAGGAAGGGGATGTTGTTCCTACTGCTGTAACAGAAGTTGCTGATCCCTTCTCTTCAGTAGGATCCCTTCCCACTCATGGAATACCTCAGGAAGTTCCTTCTCAACTCCATGTGCCATTACCTCCATGCCAATCTGTTCTTCAAGGAGGCCAAATGTGTGGGAAAAAGCCTAAGATACCTCAGAGAATTCTCAATCCTATCCCGATGCCTTACGCTCAGTTACTTCCTCGTTTGTTGGAGCTTCAGTTGGTTGAGCTACGAGAATTGGCTACGCCTGAAAAGCTTCCCCCCAACTTTGATGCCAATGCTCGATGTGAGTTCCATTCTGGGGCACCTGGTCATGATGTTGAGCATTGTAGGGCACTGAAACATCAAGTTCAAGATCTCATTGATTCAAAAGTGATTTTGTTCACCCCTGAGGGTATGTTTGTTCGAGGAAATGGGGTTCCAATTGCGGTGGAAGAAAAGGTTGATTCATACTTCTATGTCAGATCTACTTCAAATCAGAAGCATAATGCACCATCTTAGGTTCCAGGCTTCCCACCTCATCAGCCTCAATTTGTTTCACAGTCAGGTCAAAAGAGGAAGACACCTGAACAGAATGGGTACTGGAATCATTGCCATCAGCAGGGTCTACAAATGCCAAGGAGACCACCAAGAAGGATTGACCCAATTCCTATGACCTATGGTCAGCTGCTTTCCCATTTGCTCAAGGATTCTTTGGTCCAACTAAGGGAGTTTAAGCCCCCTCCAATACCAATTCCTCAAGGATATGACTTAAATGCAAGGTGTGAGTACCATTCTGGGACATCTGGACATTCAACTGAGGATTGTAATATTCTGAAACACAAAGTCCAAGATCTCATTGACTCCAAGGTAATATCATTCACTCCAAATGGCCTGCGCATAAAACGAAGAGTTCATGCATAAGTGAATGCCCGTATTCCAGAAAGTATCACAAAAAAAAAAGAAGAATAAGCCCAAATGGAGTCAAGGCTCCTCAACATTGGCAATCATCATTTCATTTCCGTATTCTCACTTCAGTATTCCCTATTTTGTTGAAAACTACTTCCTTGTCTGAGTTGGTTGGTATGATAATAATAAAAGCACCACAAATTCTCGAGCAACTTTGTCATAATCTTCTCCAAAAAAAAAGGAATCAATAATGTTTTGTAGAAGCGTCTCAAGGTTCTTATGCTCAGTTGTATCCGTGGAGGTTGGTGTTTCAGTTGGTGTTTGAGTTCTCTTTGCAACAAACAAGTTCTCAGTTTGATGACCATGCAAGGTTCCTCCACTTTTGATAATGAATACTTCTACAACATCTATGCTTGGGGCTCCCGCACGAGGGATAAGCAAGACGTACTCTTATCTTGAGCATTGCATCACTCGCATTGCTCGAATCCCTAAAGCAAGGCAAAAGTTTACGACTCATGGGTGACTTCGTTGGAGTTCTCTTTTGGAGTAATCTGAAGTGTTTGGAAAGAACTGCAAAAAGTATTCAAGATCAATAAGTCCAGACGGAGTCAAGTCTCCTCAACAATGGCATTCATTTAGTTTCTTTATTGCATTCTCATTTGTAACATTTCATTGTTTGTTTAAGCGTTTATAGCATGTAAAAGCTTGTTAATTTCTGAATGAAAATAATAATACATTGTTTATGTTTGTCTTGAAGAAATCCATTCGTTTTCACTCATAAATGTTTTGGGCATTACGATACCAACATTACTAATCGCTTGCTTAGGCAAAGAGCAGAGGGAGAATGATGAAAAATAAAATGCAAAATCTCTAACCATGTGTTTTTAAATAAAACCCTACTGAGGATGTACAGGCATTATTTCAAATCCCCAAACACCGGAGATATAAGGGAGATAGACCCTCGTTAACCCCCTTGAGCCTTGAAGTAGGAGTTTTTTTTCTAAATCATAAAAACCCTTATTTTAACCTTGGGGAAGGGTAGTGTTCATTTAACCTGATCGAGTGTTCAAAACTCACCAAAAGGGTATGCATCTAAGGATACAACAATGGTTATCCTTCAAAAGGTTGAGGAATGTCAAAACCACAATGACTATCCTTATTACATCAAGAGATGACGACACCACAATGGTAATCCTTTATCAAATCAAAGGAGTGAGGCGGTCGCGATCACCTCCAACGAATCAAAGACTATGCGAGGTCACACGACTTGTTCAAAAAAAAGAGAGCAAAAAAAAATGGCGAAAAAAAAAAAGAGATGAAAAGAAAATGGAAAAAGAAAAAAAAAAGATGATGAAATTGCCAAGCAAGAACAAAGTCGTGTGACAACTAATCAAAAGAATAAAGGGTGAGCGACCGCCATGTCCAAAGAACCTCATTGATTCCTCAACCACTCCAAATTCCTTGTGAGGAATGAACACTCACGTCAAGTTAACTGAACATAGGATTGGAGAACATCATGAAGGGGGTGGGCACCAAATAATTTTGAGCCTAAAAAATCCTTTGTTTCCAAAACCGTGAACCTGGCCAAGTTACAACCCTTAAAAGTCCTAACTGAAGTAGGGTTTATTTTGAAAGCGCACTCCGATGAGATAGTGTTTAACTGACTCCCGATGAAGCGAGACTCATATCCATGTTGGTATCGTACGTTTGCCTTATCTTCCATATGAAAAAATCGAGGTTGTGTCAATTAGTGATTCAGTCACAAGAGGTCGCAACCTCATTTCAATAAAAAGTTTCGTTAAACTTCAAGACTAACATAGGCTTTGCATTAGAATCATCATTCTTAGAATTAACATTCTTTTGCATGCAAAATATGTGCTTAACATCAAGGAAATTTTCAAGGATGAGAATCAATGAGCAACTTGATCATGTCAAAGTACAAGAGACTTGAGAACTCCGAGGAAGAAAAGCTAATCATCTCAAATGTCGACCATCAAAGGGCAAGTTATCCAAAGAACTCTGTGGGGCATGAATACTTGATGCGTTCTTTGACTACTCTGTGGTGAAGAGTTTGAAGACTCCGTTGAGCATGGTAAAGTTGTTTCCATGTTTGTTTGACTTCAAAACAAAGAAAGCTTGAGGATTATAGCCCGATGTACCTAATCAGGGGCAATTAAGTCGAGGTTTGACCTCTCAAATTCAGCATATCTGGGGCAATCATGTCGAGGTAAATATCTTCAAGCCTTGATCTATCTGGGGCAGTCATGGCGATAAATCTTTTCAAGCTTCGATCAATCTGGGGCAATCATGTCGAGGAACCTCTCTTGAGTGCAACCAATCTGGGGCAGTTACGTCGAGATTCGACAAATCTCTCCAAGGATCCACTGGGGCAATTTCCTTCATGGGTCGTGAAACTTGGGGCACGATCTTCTGAGATTTATTGTCCCCTCTCTAATCATAGGAGTTTATTTCTCCTAGAAACCTCGGTCTCGCCCCAAGCATGGAGTTTACTTCTCTTGAAAGTTTGTTCCATTCCTCAAGCATAGGAGTTTATTTCTCCTAGGAGTTGTTCTACTTCCCTAACCAAAGCTCCTTATCTGGATTTCTCATCCTCAACATGGTGAATCGGAGGAATCTCCTCAAACGGAAAATCCTTCAAGCAGTGGCACATGGTGAGAAGTCAGAAATCATTCTTCAAGTCAAAGAAAAGTCATCTTGCAAATCAAAGTCCAATATCTATTGGCACCTCCACACGATCCTTAACACTAAGGGGGTTCTCCTTGGCGTTTCCCTCATCACTAATGCCTTTATTTGGCATTCTGCATATAGTACTCATTGCATATAACATTACATCCTCAAAAGCGTAGCATATCCATCAAGATGGAGCATTACGCCATAGAAAAATTCAAACATGCATACAAAGCATAAGCCAGATAATACAAATCATCTCTCAATCAAGACAATGATACATCCCCACATAAAGTGTCCTTACAAACTCCAATGGATATCTGCTACTCCATTACAAATCTCCTCCACCCATGGTGCCGATACTTGGTTTTACCAATCCCCAATCCCCAGTCTAAGTGCTTTTCAATAACTTTCTTGTGGATCGTAGGTCCGTTGACCTTATCCTCATCTTTTTCATTTCTTGTGGATCGTAGGTCTGTCAACCTTATCCTCATCCTTTTCACTTCTTGTGGATCGTAGGTCTGTCAACCTTATCCTCATCTTTTTCATTTCTTGTGGATCGTAGGTCTGTCAACCTTATCCTCATCTTTTTCATTTCTTGTGGATCGTAGGTCTGTCAACCTTATCCTCATCTTTTTCATTTCTTGTGGATCGTAGGTCTGTCAACCTTATCCTCATCTTTTTCATTTCTTGTGGATCGTAGGTCTGTCAACCTTATCCTCATCTTTTTCAATTCTTGTGGATCGTAGGTCTGTCAACCTTATCCTCATCTTTTTCATTTCTTGTGGATCGTAGGTCTGTCAACCTTATCCTCATCTTTTTCAATTCTTGTGGATCGTAGGTCTGTCAACCTTATCCTCATCTTTTTCATTCTTGTGGATCGTAGGTCCGTTGACCTTATCCTCATCTTGCTTTCTTGTGGATCGTAGGTCCGTTGACCTTATCCTCATCTTTTGCATTTCCTAGGGATCGTAGGTCCGTTGACCTTATCCTCATCTTTTTCATTTCCTATGGATCGTAGGTCCGTTGACCTTATCCTCGTCTTTTCATTTCTGAGTCAGTAGACCCTATCATCCCGTCAGACCCATACTTTCCAAATCACAGTTTCATACAACAATCATTTCCATCGAGAACCTTGTATTGGCACCGTTACCATGTTACAAGCTATCACCATTCAACCATTACTCACCATAAACATTTCCACCAGAAAAACAAAAATTTCTCCTTCCCCAGCAGATATCAAAACAAAAGAAGAATAACATTTACACCACCTTCTCTTTAGGACAAATTTCTGGTACTTTGATATTTAATCTTCTTCTACCTCGAATGTTCGAAAGGCTAACGCCAATCTCACCTTCAGGTTTAAGACGATTAAATAGGGGCAGCTGTCATACCCCAAATTTGTCCTACCCTTTCGATTTTATCTGGCTTAAGCTCATGCATTTCATAGTCTCATGTACACACCTCCCATTAGGTCACTAACATAACTCATGCATTAATTAATCAATAAGCTAGGCTTGGGATCAAGGACTTGGAGCAGATTAGGGTTTATGTCATTATCAAAGGCTTTATTGAGTTGGTCTTCATCGTCTTTTGCAACTAGGTTCAAGTTTGGTTTTACTATCATTTGGGACATTAGGCTACTCAATTACATGGATTGCAAACCATTGGTTTTGGTTCTTACGCAAGAGAAAGGTGTGGATTCATTGGGTTTCATTTCATCAAGTTGGTTCATCTTCAAGTCAATTATTGTAGCTATTTGCAAAGGGTTGGATGAGAAATATGGTGTTTGTTTCGAGTCTAAGGATTGGCGATCACGTCCTTCAACATGTTCGCTGGTGCTATGGATTCAAGCTACAAATTTGAAAATCATTGGAGTTTTAATTGGTACACATTAAAAGGAGAAGGGATTCAAACGTTATCCAAGACACCAAAGGCATCCATTAGGATTCAAGATCATTACAATTCCAACTCATACAAATATCCATAAAATTCCATCAATATTCACTCAACCATTACATTCAAGCTATTACAAGTTCAAGGCCATTCAAAGGACCAAGTTGCAAATATCACTCAACATTCATCAAATTCTAATTCGAAATCCACCACACCATTCATCATTTAAAAATCCAAAATCCCATTACAAAATCAAACCACAAAAGAATCACACCAAAAAAAAAACATTGTTAGCCTATTGTTCCTAATTTTACTTCACATCCTCAAGCCTTTCATTAAGCTGCCACCTCTTAACAGCCTTACATTCACAATAAAAAACAGTTACATAACACTTCATACCACATCTCTCACATTATAAACTCACACACTTCAAGCCTTATGCATCATTCACAAATAGAACCCATTTCATACCAATCTTCAAGCAACTCATGAGCAGTAATAAGATAATTCCACAAACAGTGTCCATTACATCATTTCGACTTCATTTCAAATATCCCTATAAAACTACATTAAAAAGAAGGTCCTACATCCTATACATCCATCTTCAAAGCTTATTCCTTCATGATTTGCTACAAAATCCGGGGCCGAAACAAGCTTGCACAAGACAATATCTCCAAGATAAACTCTATCCATGCACGAAGCGGGCTGCACTACAGTTTCGAACCTGCACTAGCAAAGAAAAAACAAATAAGTTTGAATCCGCGTCAGTCCGAAAACAGAAATAAACCAAAACCGGATCGCAATTGACAAGGAGACGTTGCGACCTATCATATAAGTTTCCATTCATAAACTCATCCTAACATCATTAACAATTCAAAAGAAAACATGCATCCTTCAAACCAAAAACCTGCTGCCATACACATTCAATGAACCCTTTACAAGTACTAGCAATTCTAAACCTTACTAACAGATTTCCTAATTCCCTCCCAATTAATCAATCATTCTAAAACCCATTGCAGCCTATTAACTCCTTGACATATCAAAACCGGCCCTGTTACCATATTCAGTTTAGCCAATTTTCACATCATAAAAAACTACTAATTAAACTGACCAAAACAGACTTGCATACACATACTACCAAAATAAACACATATCAGTACCCCTGCAAAATCCACACTCATATTACTCAAAACCAATTCAAAAACTCAGTTCAAGAATGCATCCATACTAAATTTCAAAACAGTTCCGCGCTAAACCATACAAAACCACTACTAAATCATTTCCAATTATTTCTAAACCTTCCAAAACCATGTTCGAATTAACCACTAACAGCTATATCCTAACTGTTGCAAAACTGAATCTTTTTTACCATACACTCTAACTCACCTCACCATTAACCACATGCCTTCTCATTCGCAACCGACGTACATTCAATTAACATTGACTATAACAGTTCTGAGGTTTTTACCATACAAACTTACCATATTCAAAACTGCCCCGAAAATTCCCCAAGACCCACATTGCGCTCAATCTTGTCACCAGCCCAGCTTCATGTACAGCAGATAGATGTTCGCCGAGCCCTTGATTCAACCATTCCAATATGATCCACGAGTACCCTGCAAAACCAACAGATAAAACCAGAACAAGTCACTAACTGTTTTAGCAGATCAATTAACATGCTAATTCCTGTTAACTAGCATTTCCCAACTAACCTCCATCTAACCTATACAACAGAAAACTAACCTTTCGAAATTCCTAGCCATTAATTTCCAGTCCAAGCTATAACAGTGTAACAAATCTACCATAACTAACCATAAACTAACAGCCAGCTCCTACTAATTGTTTTCAGAACTTCATAATAGAATCACTCACCAACAGCTCCTATACTAATCCAAAATGGTGTTCTGCTTGCTTCCTATCCACCCTTCAGGCCCTTGCCACATTCCAACCTACAACAACAACAAAATCATAACAGTCAGTTTTTCCATATATACACTAAATAAAACTTAGTCCCACATTCAAGAAATCAAAAAAAACTCATTGCAATCATATTTTAGGTCCCACATTCAAGGATTCATCATCATTACCCAATCATTGCCCATATAAAAAGTCAGCTCCACTCACCTGCAGAGGGGGACCTGGAAGCACTATCACCAGCCTTCTTCATTGTCTCGCTTGCAGACTTTGAAAGGAGAAGTGTAAAACCTCAGTGCAAATCCTGTTCTCAATTCCCTTCCTTTCACTCAGAGCTCACCATCAAGGTTGCTCAGAGCCTGCATCAAGCTCTGAACCAAACCTGGGCTTAACCTCAATCCCTCAACACTCAACATCCCTACCTCACCATTTCACTCTCCTACTACGCTATTCCTCAGCCACTCTCATCTTCAATCATTCACCAACCTCCACGCCATAATCATCGCTCCCTCGAAACTCTGCAATCCTCGTCAGCAACAAACAACAACTCGACCTCATACTGATCACACGCTCAACAGAAATCCAAAGCAAAAGAAGAATTCGAAAAGAAGAAGAAGAAGAAAAAAAATCAAGAAGAGAGTAAAGCTCTGAGGGCACGTTACCTCAGTTCGCAATCGTCATCTTTGCCTTCGACTCAAACCGAGGTTCTTCTTCAAGACTTTGCGTTTAATTCGCGACGAAGCTTGAGGGCACCGTATCTGAACTTCTCAATCTTCGCCTCCTTCTGCATATCGAGTATTAGGGCGATTTTAGAGGCTGAGCTGAGATGGTCTTCGAACGGACTTGAGGTAGTGGAAAGAGACGAGGATGAACAAGGTGAGAGGGTTGGCGATGGGTTCACGGTGGCGCTAAGAGTCTTCGGCCGGAGGTGGGAGAAGAACGCCGCCGATTTCGTTGAGTGAAGCAATTTGAGGATCTCCATCGAGGTAACCCTAAATCCTCTTTCCGTATGTATTTTTTCGTTTTTTCTATTTTTGATATCATATGTTTTTTACTTGAAAACGAATGAATCTGTTGGATCATCACAAACCTTGGGCTCACGAATTGCTACTTCCTACACCCCATGTGGCCCATCACACCTTTTTTGTTATGCTGAGAAACTGAACAAAAACGCCCCCTCCTGGGCCTATCCTTTGGGCCTTCGCCCAGTTCCTAAAACACACCATCATTTTCTATTTTGCATCCCCTGACCACGTGTTCTCTTGTTGACATAGTTTTTGGTTATTAATCCCCTTTTTATAAAACAATAAAAACCCTAATTTTCTCATTAGATTTTTTTTTGGATAATAATAACATTTAGAATCACACCTTTTTGCCACATTTTTTAAGTTCTAAAAACAATAAAATCATTAAAAATTTCCTTGTTAGATTTTAGATCACTTTATTAGGAATTAATCTTGGTCCCACTAATCTTTTTGAACTCATTTCTCTCATAAAAACCATAAAAATGATAGTTTTGTTAATTCATTTCTTGTGCTATATTTTGGATTGTTCTTTCCATGCCACTTTCAATATTCTACTTACCGCTTTATTTTTCATGCTTCTTTTAAATCCTAACCTTAGGTAGAAACCATGATAATAATAAGTAGAATTCCTCACTCATATTAGGCTAGTTTTCTTAGGCTAGTTCTCTTTCTTTTCAACCATAAAACATCTAAAAATACTTGAATAAATTTCCCTTAAAAAATGCCAAGAAAACTCATAAAAAATGACTAATAAATACTTTGACTAATAAAAAGGGAATGGAAGCTTGTAACTTCTCTTGCTTAAGGGATGTTCGAGTGCTTGTGGCTCCCTTGCTTAAGGGTTCCATTCAGGCGTAAGTTCCCAACCTCTAAAAAACACAAACCAAAGAGTAACTCGAGTTTCCCTTGCTTAAGGGATTTCCTCGAAACACTCAAACTCTCTCTCTCTCTCTTCTCTCGCTTTCTTAAGGGCACCGTTATTTCCGCTCCATTGCATCCTAGGCTGTCCCCTTGTGCAAGAGCGCGAACGTTAACGCCGCCCAACTAAAAAACACAAAAACAAACAAAAATCGTGAGCCGAACTACGGCGCTCTGATTCCTGAAAAGGATACGTAGGCATCAAGTCGCGGGGCTTGAACGAGCACACTTGTAAATAATTCCTTCTTTTCCCCGTATTTCTTTTGCATTCATTCACATATAGACATAGACATAGTACACACCCTTTAGATAGAAACAAACATAGGTGGATACCATCGAGTACGATGGGCGCGAGGGGTGCTAATACCTTCCCCTCGCGTAACCGACTTCCGTACCTTGATTCTCTGGTCGCAAGACCCTGTTCCTTCCTTTGTTAGGTTTTCTGATATTCCTTTCCCTTATGGGATAAATATATTGGTGGCGACTCTGTTCATTTTTCGCGAGCGTGCGACAACGTCTAAGGGGAGAGCAGCTCTCTAATTCACTATACTCCAAAAGTTGTTACAAGAGATTACAAATGAGTTACAAGAAAATAAGCTTCCAAGCTCCCAAGAACAAACCCCTATTTTCTACCCAAGTGTTTCTCAAGCTCTTCAACTCTCAATATAGTAAACACAAACCCAAGGCGTTTAGAAGTATTTCTCAATCCCCTTAGATAACTTCAAAGGTTTCTCAAAAACTCTTATCTTTCCAAGTTTTCTCTTGAAATTCCCTAAATCCTTATTTCTCCCTTTTTCTCTAAAACTTTAAAATTGTCTCACTGAAATAAAAGAGATATATATTTATAATTGCTAAAATCTAACATATTCATAACAAAGCCCAAAACACATTCCATGAACAAACAAATCTGCGAACAAGCCCGAAAATATGTTAGTACCTAAATATGTCATTTCCTTCTCTTTCCTACTTGAGGTTTTAAGACTTATTACAATAACCTCCACATTGACTTGAAACCGATGGTGATGTCAACTTAACCACTAACCACCTTGTTGTTCTCTCTAAAGCTTGAATCACTCTTTAACAACCTTGATCAAATTCAAGACACCTTTGAACCTTGATCTTTCCACTTGCCTCCACTTGTTTTCAATCATATTTTTTTGCCTAGGTAATCTAACAAGCGCACAAGCATAGTTTTTTAACCATCTTTGACTCAACATGCTTTCAAATGCTTCTCTAAAGGTCCATTTTTATAAATTTTGTAATCATTCAACCACATTTAAAGCATAACACACAAGGCTGGCATAATTGTCCCTTTGAGATGTTGCAATCTCCCTCCTTATCTTATCACGAATTAAATGATAATCATATATCTCTGTAACAGTTCCCTTACAACTGCTAGTATCCATAGTAGAAAACTCCACCTCAAGCTGAGTTTTATCCGCCGTAGTTTCTAAATGGTTTATCCCTTTGTTTTTATTCTTCTTTATCTGAAAGAACTCTCTACCAACCAAGTAAGTTGCTTTGAAACCAATCTTACCCCCAGAAACTTAAAGGAAACTCAACGATCTCATTTATCTTTATCTCTTGCTTTCTACAAAATTTATTAAATTGTTCTAAAACAAATTTTAGGCAATCATCATGGACTAACCTTAAATCCCATAGCTTTTTCTTGTTATGAGAGTCTTCACTAGTTGGTGGTGAATGAACAACAACATTTGAACCTTCTAAGAGATATAGATCACGTATTTTAGAAATTTAACTATGATCACTTCATCGGGAGAAATCTTCAACGCCTCACATTCAACTCTAATGCAATAGTCTAGATCATCAAACATGTTTATGGATAATAAATTTCGCTTGATTTCTGGAACATATATGACATTGTGGATAAGAAACTCATGATTAATGAACATTTTAAGTCTGACCATATCAATACCATGAATCTTGCAAACCTTATTATCACCAAGGCAAACTACTTCACATTGTTCCAGCTTCAAAGTAACAAAGCATTATATTCTTGGACACATGTGATAAGATCAACCATAGTCTATAACCCAAGTATCTTCAATCACCAAACTTTATACCACTATTACATCGGTGCTCTCGTAAACATCCCCATCTAAGGCAATCGCAACTTGAACAGAATCATTAGTGACCTTTCTCCCAGAACAATCCTTCTTAAAGTGACCGGTTTTCAGACAATTATAACATTTTATCTTTGACTCGTCAAACTTCTTTGATTTGGACATCCCTCTATGCTCAGTTCCTCATCATGAGGCACTCATGCCTTCACCACTATCATCAATCTTCAAATCTTTCAACTTTTAAAAACTATTTGGATCTAACAATCGTCTGGACTTAATCCAAAGTAATAGTACATTCCTTACCATAAAGAAGGGAATCCTTAAAGGAACTGGGCAATGAACTCATCAAGAGTACAACCTTTTCCTCATCATCAATCTTCACCTCAATATTTTTAAGATCATCAAAGATCTTGTGAAATTCTATCAACTGCTCCACTACGGATTTGTTCTCCATCATTCAAAATAAATAGAGTTATCGTGGTACCTCTTTGTCCTCTATTTATAAATAACAACATTCTCATAGGCATGTAATCAATTCTCTACTAATTCATCTAACTTAAGAAATTTTTTCCTCCCTACCATTTTCTCGTCAAAGTTCAAGAATTTAACCGACCAATATGCCTTCTACTCTAATTCTACAGGAGGGTGACATTCCTTTCCATATACAATTTGATACGGAGAAAAACCTAGATGAGTCTTAAATTATATGGGATACACCCACATAGCATCACCTAACTTCTTCGATCAATATTTTCTTGATGTGGTAACTGTCTTTTCTAAAATTTGTTTTATTTGCCTGTTTGACACTTCTACTTGACCACAAATCTAGGAGTGATATGGTGTTGACACTTTATATTTGAAATTATACTTCACAAATTCTCATTCTAAATACGTGTTGCATAAGTGATTTCCTCCATCACTGATCAAGACTCTATGGATTCCGAACCTAGAAAAAATATTCTTTTTCAAAAAGTTAATCACAATGTGGGCATTATTAGCTACACAAGCAATCACTTCAACCCACTTAGTAACATAATAGACACAAATCAAAGTGTATTGAGTGGAATGAGATGAAGAAAAAGGACCCATAAATCTATATCCCAATAGTCAAAAGGTTCTACCTAAAGGATCCCATTTTGGGGTATTTCGTCCCTCTTGGAAATATTACCTGTTTTTTGGCATTGAGGACATTCTTTGAACAATATAAACCATCAAAAACCACATATGATTACTTTTGCAACAGTAATCTTACCACTATTATGGCCTACATAAATTGAGTTATGGCAGTGCCACATTGTACTATTAGCTCCTCAACTGCAACATATCTTCTAATTAAACCGTCAAGACTTACCTTAAACAAATATGGATTATCCCACAGATAGAAGTTTTCTTCCTTGTGAAATATATTCTTTTGTTGACAGGTGTACTCTTCCGGGACACTCTTTGTTGCTTTGTAGTTATCCATATCTGCAAACTATGGTCTTTCACTTATTGTTAACAAATGCTCGCATGAGAACTCTTCATTGATGTTAATTTATTTTTGGGTCGCTACTGCATCCTCCAACCTTGACAGATGATTAACTACTACATTCAAAATTTCCTTTTTATTCTTGATATTCGGGTTAAACTCTTGTAGCAAAAATATCCACCTTAGCAACCGGGGTTTGGAGTCTTCCTTGGTGAATACTACAAATAAAAACTCATTTTCTATAGTTGTATAATTCAATTATTTTTCATTTAGGACCTTGATAGCATATTAAATAACATGTAAACTTTTCTCAGACAGTTGGCCTAAAACCGCTCTAACCGCATAATCACTTGCGTCACACATAAGTTCAAATGAAAGTTCTCAATTAGGAGCAACTATTATGAGCGTGGTGACAAACTTGTATTTAATACAGAAAAAGTTTAAGCAATCATTATCAAAAACAAAGTCATTCTCTATCAAAAGGAGTTTGTTTAAAGGTTTTACATTCTTAGATATTTTTTTATGAAACATAGTTAAAAACCTGCGTGTCCTAGGGAACTTCTCACTCCTTTCACATTAGCATGAGAAGGTAATTTTCAATCTCTTTTATATTTTCTTGATCAACCTCAATAACTTTCATAGATATTTTATGCCCCCAAAACAATTCCTTCATTTACCATGAAGTGACATTTTTCCTAGTTTAAGACGAGGTTTTTTCGATGATGCTCTTAAGAACGACATATAAATTATCAAGGAAATTATCAAAAGTATTACTGAAAATAAAAATAAAAATCATCCTTATATACCTAATTGAGATTTCAATCATATCAATAAAAATAAAAATCATGCACCTTTATAAAGTAGATGGAGTGTTGCATAATCCAAAAGGCATCCTCCAATACGCAAAAAACTCCAAATGGACATGTGAAAGCAATCTTTTCCTAGTCATTCGGGTTTACAACAATTTGGTTGTACCCTGAGTAGCCATCCAGAAAACAATAATTTGATTGTTCTGCTAGCCTCTCCTACATATGATCCATGAATGGTAGAGGAAAATGATCCTTTCTTGTTGCTTGGCTTAGCCTCAAGTAGTCAATACACATTCATTTCCTGATAACTGTACGTGTTCGAATTAACTTGTTTTTCTCATTTCTGATTACTATCATTCCTCCCTTATTTGGGACCACGTGAACTAGACTAACCCAAGAGTTATCATAAATAGGATAAACCATACATGTTTCAAGCAACTTAATCGCCTCATTTTTCACAACATCTTTCATAGTAGGATTAAATCTTCGTTGAGGTTGAACCATTGGTTTGAATTATTCCTCCGGTTTGATTTTATGCATACAATAAGTTAGACTTATTCCTTTCAAATCAGTGACATTTCATCCAAGAGCCTCTTTATTTTCTCTCAAAACTCGCATAATTTTTTCTTCTTCCACTTTATATTAGGCTCTATTGATGATAATTGTTTGTGTTGGCTCTTCACCCAAGAAAACATGCTTCAAATGTGAGGGAATCTCTTTTAGTTCAGGAGAGTTAAAATTCTTGATTTCATCTTGATTCATACTCTTTTTCCCAGTTCCCCATAATTCTTCAATTTTTCTAGATATCTTATCTACTTGGGTTGCATACAACTGTCTCAAACATTCCATCACTTCTTGATCTTGATCTTCTTCAATATTCTCAATGGAACTCAAAATAAAATTCAATAAAGTTGACAATGATGACTTTCCTTTAGATGCTTCCTCAACTATTTCTTCAACTATATCAATTTTGTAGCATTGAGGATTTTCATTCTGATGCTTTAGAGCTTCAAACACATTGAACATCATTTTCTCATTGTTGAAGCGCAAGATTAGCTTTCTCACCTCAACATCTATCAAATCTCTACCTATTGCAAAACAAAGGTCTTCCAAGCAATAAGGGTGTCTATGTGTCTTCTACCATGTCTAAGATCACAAAATCTGCAGGAAACAATAAATAATCAACTCAGACCAACACATCTTCTAAAACTCCATATAAGTAGGTGATAGATTTATTTCTAAAGTTAGGGTCATTTGAGTAGGCTCTGGTTCCCAACACTCAAGATTTTTTATCATAGATAGAGGAATTAGGTTGATATTTTCCCCTAAATCACAAAGTGCATTCTCAATGTTTAATTTGCAAATGGTACATGGGATAGTGAATAATTATGGATCTTTGAGCTATGGTGGAAGTTTCCTTTGAATGATAGAACTACACTCTTCAGTCAATGCTATATTCTCATCATACTTCGACTTACACTTTCTAGTGATTAGGCCCTTCATGAATTTAGCGTACACCGACATTTGTTCTAAAGCTTCACTAAAATGAATATTGACTTGTAGCTTCATAACCATTTCCATGAACTTGTTAAACTATCACACTTCATTCTCTTTCATAGGCTTCTTCACAAATAGGTAAAGAGGCTTGACATAGTACGAGAGTTCGAGATTTAGTTCATTTAGAATTTGCTTTTTGGCTCTCCTCAAGGGTGAATTTCTATCAATGAGTTTGTCAAGTGTTCTCCCTCTAACAGATTCTTCACTCACTTTCTCACTTTTTTCTTTCTCTAATTCTATTTCTTTTTTCAACCACTCCTTCTAATTCTTTTTCATAATGTCAAAAGTAGTAGGGTTCATCGGGTAGAACCCTTAATGTCAAAAGTAGAGGATTTTTCAAAATTAGAATAAAAATATCTTGCAAAATTCATACTTTAATTTTAAAGTTCAAATATAAGGTTTGACCGATCGACTCATACAAAACGAGCCTAATTTATATTCGCGTAAATGTGAGTTTTCAAAAAATAATTAACTCTTTCATGATAAATATATTTTTTTAGCAAGAAAATCAACATTGATGTTTTTAAGGTGTATTTATATTCGAGTGTTACTATTTGGTTTTACTAAAAATTCAAATCAATGACCATTTGTTTTATTTTAAACCAATCCAAATTTCCAATTTAAAAATTAAATATAAACATGTTTAAAAAGTATGATCCTTACATCAATTAGCATTTGTTAAATTCTTAGCGTCTCGTTTGCAATATGAGAGACTGTTGATGATGAAATTCATAAATCAGGAAATGATTAATTAAAACCGTTCACGATGGGACTCGAACCCACAATCTCCCGCTCCGGAGGCGAGCGCCTTATCCATTAGGCCACGCGAACTGTTCTGACGGTTTTCCTTCTTTTAAGCCCTTAAATGCAAAACCTTGACTTGCTCAGGTTATTTTTGTGTTTGTAAAATTAAACTAGATAGTGCGACAATGTTTATTTGAACTAAAAACAGTCTACTAGAGACTCAGCTATATATATTTTTCTTCTATTTCATATTTAAAAAAAAGGAAAATAAAAATTATAATTAATAATGTGATATTAGTGATTATTCTATGTTATTCCAAGTGAAATTAAGTTATATCCCTTGAGTCTTACCACCAACACCTATTGAACAAATGTTAATTTATTAATCTAAATTTATATTTTAGATCCGAGTAAGCTAGGGTATATCGTTTATAAATATGAAGTGTTTTAAAAAATAAGCTTGAAACTGATCAATTGTAAGAAAATATTTAAAAATTTATGAAATATTGAGACTAAAACTTAAATAGATGGATTAAATCTAATGTTACGTTTAAGTTAAAATAAATGAAAAAAAGAAATTTAAACCTATTTAACAAGAGTTTTAATATGTAAATTTGTCTATAAAATTATAAACATCATCAACAAATAAGCCTTTACATTTTCTTTATTGTTGACAAAATCATTTACGTGGTAGTCGTTTCGCTAAATAAACTCAATACAAATCTAATTGACATGAAAAGATGTTTTTATGAGTCAATTTAATAAACTTGAAACAATAAAGTAGATAAATTGATCGGTTTAATTGAAAGGTTTAGAAAGAAGAGTGACAAATGTTCAATTCATTTTTCTAGTGCAGAGTATGCATCGATGACCATCAATGACATGCATCTTGAACTAAAAAAAGAAAATGGTTAAACAAGTTTGACATGATTTGAGCAAATTAGTTTTCATTGCAACACACATCAAACAAGTCATCCAGAAGAGCGAGAAGAAATGTGTTATCAATGAAGAGGCTCACACATGGTCTCCATCATTGATATGAAGGAATCTAATAACAATATGTCACATAATTCCATGATAATTATATTAGCTGTTTAGATCCTAAGTGAGAAAAAATATTTGTGTTCTGTCTTGAAGTCCGACGAAGAGAAGGTTCCTGATTCATAAGAAGATAATATAGATTTTTCAATTGATATCATGAAAGTTGACAAAGTATTTTATTATCTGCTTAAGGATAAACAAATTCGACTATTATATGTTCACAAGATTCCTCTATAAAAGAAATCAAAGGCAAGAGACATTCTAAGTGGCTCAACTTTATATAATCAGTAAACGACTAAATTAGCCAATATAAGAATGGTAAAAATAAAAGTTGATATTGATCCTTTACAAAATATGAGTATGACTATGGTGTCTTTTTAAAAATCTATAGGGTTCAAGACGATAAGCAAAATATGAAGCATATTTGACACCACATATGACGCATCAATGTTTGATATGTTGACCCTTACAATAAGTAGGTTTGCCAAAATTACCATGAAAGAATGACTAATGTATCTTGAAATCACTATCAAGGACAATGAGAAGATAATAACAAAAATAATATTAAAAAAACCTGACCAACATACTTGAAGGGAAATGGATATTAAATGAAATGGTCAAGTCTAAAATGCCTCACATTGTCACCCTCACCATAATTCAAAAGAGGAGGTAGTAGAGGAATCATTTCATCTATAAGATGAAGAAAATTCTACACATGATTGCCAAAGTTTTGAACCAAGATAAAAATAATGTGTTGTCTCCATAAGTATTGGAAGCACTAAAAAAATGTATCCTCTCAGTCGTACATGACTATGTTAATAGCTATGAACATCTCGTTCAACTTTATTATCACTTCCTTATGGTTAGGGTCTTAATCTTGATGATTGTGTTACATTTTCTAGGGTTAACTTCAATGCATCTCTCACTCAAATAAAATTTCAAGAATTTGCAGGCTTTGACGTTGAAGGTACACTTATTTGGGTTAAGCCTCATGTTATATTCCTGGACATAATTAAACACCTGGTGTAAAGGCCTTCGTGTAGTTGTTCTTTGTTGGATTTGACAATCATGTAATTCATATATACTTTCAACATCTCGCTGATTTCATCTTCAAAGATCCTGCTCATCATTCTCTAGTATGTTGGATCCACATTTTTTAGTCCAAAGGGAATCACATTGTATATTTAATTGAAGTGCTCAATCATAAAGGTGATATTATCTAAGGGTGGCAAACAGGCATGTCATCCCCGTTTATATCTTCCCTGCAAAAGCCCATAAAAAATAAGGTGGGGAGGGGCGGACATAGTTGAGGGTCTAAGTTTAAAACCTTGGTCCGCCCCATTAAAAAGTGAGGGCATGGAAGGACATACCCGCAGACACTGCATCTTTTACGCCTAAAAAAGACAAAAAATTATGTTAATGCCCGCATCCACATAGCCCGCAGAAAAAATGGAGCGGGGTGGACAGATTTGAGAGTGCGATCCTAAACACTTTGTTCGCCTCGCACTAAAATACGGACAAAAAAAGCATGTGCTACGAGCCTGAACCATTTTGCCACCCCTAGTATTATCCCTATCGACCTCGTGCATGGGAGTTTATTGTATTTGGAGTACATATCCATGAATGATAGCAACTTATATTCAACATAGTTGTCCATCAACTTGTAAATGGTATGTATCAGGTATGAATCTCCGGGGCACGCCTTGTTGCATCTATTTCTTCTAATTGAGAGTAACTATCAGTTCTATGCAGCCCTAGGGATGGGTTACAAAACCATTGAATGCTTGTAAACCTATGCCCACGTACGGTGATAACCTATCTTATTTTAAGACCAACTTCTCAAAAAGTTTGGCACACATGATGTCGCACAAGATTCCTTTTTCAACCATGATCCTTGATACCTCAAAGTTGGCTATTTCTGTCACTCTTACCAACAAAAACACCTCCTTGGGAATACCACCCATTTTCTCTTGTCGTTAAAACCCCAAATTGGTATTTTATCTTTCTTGTCGCCTCCAATTCAACGACCTTTCTCTTTTTAGTTCCCTTGAGTGGTTCTTTCGTGCAAGATAGTCCTCCAATAGTAAGCATGATGAGGGAGTGGTCTCTTTACTAAGGACGAAGAAAGAGAAAAGCCATTAGAACAATTTGAGAGTAACCATGTTGTAGTGCCTATAGCTAAGTTGCGATCATGTTATAGAGGTTTGCAACAAGTTCGTTCATGCATGTATCCCAAACGCGACCTAGTGTCGATGGAGGCTTTGAGCCATATTCGATTATTAAAATTTTAACTGCGAATGAAGGTATATGTTGCTTCAATGTTTAACAATGAAAATCTTCTTGTCCAACCGATTGAGAAGCTGAGATCTGGTGAGACACAATGATTAAAGGTTTGACTAAAAACTGGAACTTCTACTTTATATGAAAGAAATGACTCTTCAAATGTGGAGGTGAGGACCAGTGCAATGATGTTTGACGAATGGGCGACGTAATGAAGAGCCAGAGATCGAGTGACTTTGGAAGTTGTCATTGGTGGTGGTTATGAAGGTTAACAACATACGACAATGGAGAATAAAGAGATGGTTCCTACATAAAGTGCCACTATATCAAAATGGAAAAGAAAACCAGTAGTAGGTTGATGAAATCCATTATGAAAAATATTTGACACGATGGTGGAGGTCTCCGATGAACGATAGGGAATGTACATGCAAATTTAACATTCAAATACCCAAGTCAGTGAAGTCAAATAAGAAGAGCTTGCAAATGTGTAATGAGGTGCACCTTGGTGTGATGCGAGATCACACTTATATAAGAACAACAATTAGAATGACCCTTATGAATACAACACCCTTTGCGGACTATTAAATGAATTTCAATGGTTAGAATAAAAATGACACCTTACTTCAATGCGGGACTCTCTAGTGAGAGTACACCTATGTGCAAGCTTAAATGAGCATAACTTTGAATTATACCCTCACATTAGACAATTTTTATTACGCGGTTCCTTCGATCCCTTTACAAAGTTTATTTTTAGAATTAATTTTAATATAAATTTTAATTTTTGTTTTAAAATTTATTGCTCAATTATTTTTATATGAATATACATATAAATATAAATCTTGTTAATCCGAAATGATTTAACATAGGACTTATTTGTTTCAGCTTAAAAAAATGGATTTTTTACCTGATTTTCAAATTATTACAAGTTTTTTTATATTCGTTTTTTTAAAAAATTGAAATACTAATTTTGACATTCTATAACATAAACATACATTATTGAAGACTAAAATTTAGTCAAAATCACAACTTTTTCAAAAAGTTATATTTCAAAAATAATTTTTATGAAAATCTATTTGAAATAACTTCAAAATTAAGTGATTTTTTGAAATTTTGATATCTAATTTTTTTCATAAATAAATGAAATACCTAAAATCACATTTTAAGAATAATTATTCAAACTAAAATTTAATTTGAAATTTTTTATAAATTTTTTTTACACAAAATTATATAACATTATAAAAATTATTTAAAAAAAAACAAAACAAACTGACCCTAATCACTTATTTAAAAATCAATTTTCCTACCGCATACACGCTAAATTTTGTCCGTTCACGAACACGACTCAACCGTCCGAGTGGGAAATTGGAGTGTAGTTGGTGCCAAATATTTACAGTTTTCTTCTCTACCAACAGGATAGAACTTAAACCCTACAAAACACACACAATAACAACTCTTTCCCGGCGACACCATAGTCCGATGGCTTTGACAATCTCAAACATACTGCACTGCCCTAAATTCAATTCCTCTCGCAACCATTTCCGTCCCCAAATTTCAACCTCTCTCAGGTTTTCCTCACAAACTCACTTCACTTTTCTTCTTATTCTTCCACTTTCAAGATTAATTTCTTATCCTGAAGTGAATTTCGGTTTCAATTTGCAGGTTTCCTAGGAAAATCATCTGTGCTTCTGCATCTGCTGCAGGAAGTTCTAATCCTAATAGTGACATTAATCCTTATGAGGTAAAATTTACTTCATTATTATCTTGTTCATGTAAAATTGGTTATTATTCATGTATGCATACATTATGTTCTTCATTATATTATATAGGTTCTAGGTGTAAGCCCTATTGAGAAGTTTGACACGATCAAAGCAGCATATACAAGAAAAAAGAAGGAGGCTGAGAACAATGGTGATGAAGAAACTGCTTCTAGAGTAAGTTAGCTGTTGTTATATGATAGATTTGTTTTCTGAAAAATGATTTTGGTAACTGTTATTAATATTTTATTATTTTACTGGGATGTGTACTACTATCAAATTTCTTTTTTGCAATGATGAGTACTATTATCCTCTATCATTAAGTAACAACTTGTGGTGTCATTACTGATCTGGCTACTAGATTTTCAATTTTCTAATGGGTGGGATTGAATAATTGTGTAAATGTTCAGAAAGGATATACATAGGGTCTGGGTTGGAGTTTAGGAGAGGAGAGGAGAGCTTTGAAAAAAAAAGGATGAAGTGGAAAGAAAGAGGGCTTTCGAGGGTTTCATTTTTCTTCAAAATACATAATTTCCATAGTTTGGGAGAACTCAAAAATTGCACTGGAGAGGTTTTTTAGGGGGTTTGGATAGATTTTCCCAATCTAATCTGTATTGTTAGTACTCTCAGAATTTAACATTTTAATCATAAACATTTGTTTATCATTTTCTATGAATACACTCTCTCGAAAAAGGTGAAGGATTTTCTATTTTTCTCTCTACATTCCCACCAAACCCCCTCCCCTTCAAACTCTCAAACAGAGCCTTAAGGTCTCTCTACTCTCTAGTCTTTATTTCTAATCCATTTTTTCCAAGTTAAAGCTCACACATGCTTACCCTCTACAGTCTAGACCTTAAATGGATTTCTACTGATGTATATCCTATAATGCTTCAATTATTTCAGTTTTTTATGGGGTTATTAAAAATCCATATTGTTATATGTTTTTCCTTAAGGTTTAATGCACTAACACATGTGATTTTGTGAATGTATGGTCCAGCTAGAAAAGGCATATGACAAAGTTATGATGTCTCAATTGAGTAATCGGAAAAAAGGTCTCACTTTTGGATCATTTAAGGTAAAGTAGCTGATTCATCATTTTTCTGAGCATTTGAAATTGCACACAAAATATGAAGATATTGCGGCACAGAGTTAGGTTTGGTTGGAGATTGAAACTGCTTTGTTAATTTAGTTCTGTATGTATTTACTGCATGCTACATTCATGGACTTCCTTTGATGAAGCATCAACGGTTTTGCAGAACTTCTATTCTGACTTTGTTTTTCCAACTCAATGAATACAAGTTGCTATAATTGACATATGCGAAGAATTAGGTGGAATTAGTGTCTTATGACCTTGAATTCTTTACACTTTTCATTTCAATGAATTAACTTCCAAGATTATGATTATATGCACAGTTTACCTACACAAGCATGTTTTTGCCTTTGCTATGCAATTCCTTCATGTTTAGCATGGGTAGTACTAGTAGATATGGAAAAATAAACAACTATCTTTGGAGGGGATAACTTTATGAAAAAGAATTAATTCATTCACTCATTGTGCTCACTTCCCATTTCCCCAAATATTTCACCCTAACTTTTTGTTTGTTTGATTCTCAAAATCTTACATATTTTTTAAGCGGAATGCAGGTTTCTAAGGACATAAAGTATGCCGACAAGCAGCCAATTATACCGTGGGGACCAAGGTTTGTTATTGCTTCTCTTGGTTAATGACATGATAATCTTGCTGCAGTGTTGCTGTATTACTTTATGGTTGAATTATGTTAATAGGATTTCTTTTTTATCCCTGATATGGTCCAATTACTCTTGTATTATTTCTTAGAGAAGATCATGGTATCTCTAATTTATGAAATACAGATGCCAGGAATACTTTATTTTTAGATTAATTTATTTTCATCTACATTTAGTGACAACAGTTTGGAAGGAAAATCTTATTTTTCCTCTGGATGTATAACTGACATTCCTTTCCAGTGTCAATTTCATCATGTTCTACATTTCCTTCAAGTTAATTTTCTCCCTGCATCACATTGCAGTGTCGTTTTATTATCTCCTAGTTGGATTTGCTTGACAAGATTTATACTTCAATGCAATTTCAGGTTTGCTAAATCAAGTGAAAATGATATTCGCATCAACTTGGCAATATCTGCTGTTTTTGTGAGTTATAAATGAATAGTTGATTTTATTCATTTATTTTTTTGGAAAATATAAATGCTCACTTGCTCAGAAACCATACTGGTCGTAGGTCTTCTGATGTAGTAATAATCAGAATTTTATCCATCCTTCTGCAGACAGCTTGGATCGCGGTCACTCGCAGTGCTGAATATAAACCTTTGCAGTTTTTAGCCTTTGCTTTTGTTTATAGGCTTTTTGAGAAGTTAAAATCCTTTGAATCTCCTAAAAGCTCCACAATTAATGTGAGTTTCATATTCTATGACAATCTATTCAATAAATTTTTTCATTTTTCTATTTTTTAAACCATGTTGAATTTTCAATAAAAAATTGTATCGTTCGTAAATCATGAAAATGTTGGCTACAGGAAGATGGCGAAGATCCTGGAGAAGGACTGCGCATGGGCAAGAGACTGCTCCGATCACTGGCCTTGGTTTTTGGATGTGTAGCTGTTTCATCCGTGGTATGATGATTCATCAGATTCATGATGCCCAAAATAATTTTTATTATGTAGTTTAGACTTTAGTTGAAAATATATTTTCGGTATTTTATTCAGTATTTTGTTTGTCTCACAAGTCATTATAGTCAAATACGCCTGAAGTTTTCTATTTTCTTTTTACACATATTATTACTCAAAAATTAATATTCCACGTAGCTGTTAATACTCTCGTGCATTTCTTGCAGGCATTCACTGTGGGTTTAAACATAATTGAGTCTGCAAGTGGTTCTATTCCATCTATTCTTTACTACAGTCAGGTATAGATCAATTCAGTCCTTCCTTGCTTTGCCAACAATATATAACATATAATTGTTCAGAAACCATGCGAATAATATGACGTGTGTCCTGCAGTTTATCTTTTTAGGAACACTTTTATGTGGATTTTCTTATTAAATGCCATTTTATTCCTCATTTTCCTATATGGCGAAGCGTAGAATTTTGTTCATGCTTTAAAACTGTGTTTTGGTCACATGACTATTACTTTTAATACAATTGAAGCTGTTTGGTTGCGATTTAAGTATGATATACTTTTGCACTGAGATAACTAGTTAAGTGGTTAGGTTCCTAAGCCTAATTTTTCTCAACATGCATATATGAATTTGAAATATATAATAAGATTGATTTACAAAACGGAGGTACCAGCTACAGTTTTTTTTTTTTTATAGATTGCAATTTTCTATTATTGTGTTCTTTGCGATATGAAATTTCCTTGGTGTTGAATATTTTCTCAAGCGAAGATCAAAGGTCTTGGCCCTCTTCAGATATTTGCGATCTTTCATCATTCTTCCATTTATTAACAATATGACGACCTTCATTGTATTTGCAGGAGTTGATAATCACCGCATCATCAGCAGTCATGCTTTATATTTTGGGATCTTTTTATCGATAGTGGATCTTTCTTGAAGACGAAGAAACCAGTCAATCTAGTGATGATCAGAATACTATGTTACTAATCTTCCTTTTCATTTTTCATTTTCTATTGTGAATTGAGTTATTTCGCCGTTTCACTCAAATTTTGTCAAAAGAGAAATAGTTGTACTTCTAAAGTAGGAATTAGTGCGAATTTAAAGTTTTGTTGTATTTTCTTTTTGGTTGGGAAAATTTGTTCTATTTGAATTTGAGTATGATTCTCATTTGGGTTTATTCTGTTCGAAGTTCCTCGATGGTTAATGATGCCTGGTAACCTTGCTAGTTCAAATGCATAGAAGAAAGGAAAAACATTCCAAGGTCTTGAAATTAAATTGTTGACCTTGAGACTAGCACATTCAACTTAGGAAATGTGTAAGAGCAGGTTACAAGGTTTCTTATAATATAAAGGTGTAAAAGGTATGTGCATTTGAAAATGTAAATTAATTTTATACGGGCATCTTACCAAAGTATACATATTACTAGTTTATTAGTATGCTGCTGCATTACTCATTTCTTTCTTTGTATTTCAAAATTATTGGTCATGGAAAGTTGAAATGTTCATATTAGATATGTGTAAGTGTAAACTATTTTGTACATCACTCATGAATTTTCAATACATGTAAAAAGAATTCCTTTTCATTTCCTATGATTAGGGAGCCGGCTTGCGAGGAGTTGGATAATCTCTCATCTAAGAAATAAGTTAACTCTGAATATGTGATAGTGAGAAAAAGAGTTCTGGTTATCATATCTGAAGACCCTTCACCATTTTATATCTTTTCGGTATTTAATAAATACGCAATATTTTGTGCTTAAATGGTTAATTTATATTTCTATCTTCTTCCTCTTTTTTCCACTTTGGATCCTCTCATTCTATCTCTATTATTTTCTTAAGGGAAACGCTAGTAACATTTTGTTTTCAACACTCTTTCTATCACTCGTTTTTTTATTGATTGAAACACTTGTATTTTATTTTCTTAAAAGAAACGCTAGTAACATTTTGTTTTCAACACTCTTTCTATCACTCGTTTTTTTATTGATTGAAACACTTGTATTTTATGTGAGCTTCATTTTCAAAGTGAGAGACTCACATATGTTTCATCCCTTATCTCTTATATAACTTTCACCCCTTGAAAAACAACCTTCACCTTAAGGTTGAGATATTGCATCACTTGTTGCCAAATATTTCCTCTGAATTTCATAAAAACTTTTCTCTGTCAAATACAAAGTTGAGCAAACCATATATTTCCTCTGAATTCCATAAAAACTTTTCTATGTCAAATACAAAGTTGAGCAAACCATGGAGCCCTTCTTTCCTTGCAGATCAGAGCTGAAAGTTAAATGTTATGCATTGGTTGGGTAGCGCTAAGAATATTACAACAGTTTGTTAAAGTAACCGTTGTGATATGTAGTGCGCTACCTAGTTTATAATCACGACCGCTTGACCGTGGTGGAAAACATTATACTTACAACCATCCCCTAACTCACAAGTTGAAAGTTAAATGTTATGCATTGGTTGGGTAGCGCTAAGAATATTACAACAGTTTGTTAAAGTAACCGTTGTGATATGTAGTGCGCTACCTAGTTTATAATCACGACCGCTTGACCGTGGTGGAAAACATTATACTTACAACCATCCCCTAATTCACAAGCTGAAAGTTAAATGTTATGCATTGGTTGGGTAGCGCTAAGAATATTACAACAGTTTGTTAAAGTAACCGTTGTGATATGTAGTGCGCTACCTAGTTTATAATCACGACCGCTTGACCGTGGTGGAAAACATTATACTTACAACCATCCCCTAATTCACAAGCTGAAAGTTAAATGTTATGCATTGGTTGGGTAGCGCTAAGAATATTACAACAGTTTGTTAAAGTAACCGTTGTGATATGTAGTGCGCTACCTTGTTTATAATCACAACCGCTTGTGTAACGCCCGGAAAAATAAGTATATGCTTAATTTGGACGTTTATGACGTTTATTGGAATTTTACCGTTTTTGGAGTCGTTTCAGTCGGTATTAGTTCGGGATGGCGGACTAATATTTAATTGAAGGTTTTCATATTTTTGATACTAGAAATATTATTAAGGTAATATTCCGCGTTTTGGGGGCGTTTGAACGATATTTGAGCGTAGGGGCATTTTGGTCATTTCCGCGGGGTAGATATTTTCTTTATAAGAAAGAGATATTTGTGAAAAAGGAAAAAGGGTGGAAAGAAAAAGAAGAGAAAGAAAGGGAAGAGAGAAAGAAGAAGAGCAAAGATGGAGAGAAAGTGAAGAAGGGGATTTTGGAGAAGATGAAGAATCAAACAAAGGTAAGGGGGTGAATCTAATTTATCTTGGATGTATGATTCTTATAGTCTTGTTCTTGTTTTTGTTCTTGTTCATCTTCTTCATCCTTTCCATATTTTCCATTTTTCTTGTTTTGTAAGAAGTTGTGATGTTTTCATGACATAGCAAGATTCAAACATGTCTTGGTTGGTATTTTGTATAGAATCATGTCCTTGTTGTGTTATGGTGATTGATTATGCTTTCTTTTGCATTTCCATGGCTTGATTGAGTTTGAATAAAATGTTAGGTTTTGAGAAATATTGATGAATCAACCATGAAAAGTTTGATGTTAGGTTGTTTCTATGGTTTGTATGTGTTGTATTGGTGTTATAATGATGTTTTGGAGTGGTTTTGGTGGGTATAAGGGGCTTGAGACAGTTCTGGTTCGTGCTGGTTTTTTCTGGGTTTCCGCAGGTCCGCTGAGCGGAGGGGGGTCCGCTGAGCGGAGTTTTCTTTGGCTCGCTTCTGGCTGGGTCCGCTGAGCGGAGCTCAAGCGGCCAACAGCATTTTCTATTTTTCCAAAACTTTGAAACTTCGTAACTCCTGAACCGTAACTCCGATTTTGTCGTCGTTCGAAGCGTTGGAAAGCTAACACAATGAACTATACTATTCTCTAATTAAATGATTCATAGGATGTAGTCTCCTATTATTTTTATTAGGATCAAGTGATGAACTGTGTAGTATGTTCAATTATCCAAACTTTGAAACCTTGTAACTTTTGATCTGTAACTCCGTTTTATACGCCGTTCGAAGCGTTAGGAAGCTAGTTGGATGTTCTATATGATAGTATAGGCTTGGTTAGCTTGTGATTAATTGGTTATGAGGTGTTGTTGATGAAAACACATAATTATTTATATGCGCAATATGATTGGTGAATAATCATAGTGCTTGGTTGCAATTGTTGTTGGGGTGTGGATTAACATGAAATCATGTTCGTAGGTGTTATGTATTAATGAATGTTCATTATTGATATGTGACGATGTTTGGTTGTTTGTTGTTAACATGATGTGTGGCCTTATGGCAAGTAATTGTTGTTATGAGAATGATGTATTATCATTGTTGAATTGTTGTTATTACAACTTGTTGATGATGTATTGATGGAGTTGTGGGCCAATGGCCAATATTAATTTGATGTGATGCAATTATGCGATCATTTATGCCGATGTGGCTAGTATGTTTTGACGGTGAATATGTGTTGTGTGCTTATTAATGCCCGTGTGGTAATTATGGTGTGATGTAATTGATAACGATGTTATTAATTGGTGATGTATCCTTTTGGATAGAATATAAACGGTGTAACGTGAGTATGTGACCGTGTTATATTGTTGATGATGTTGTTGTCATGTAATAGAGTCATGTATTTGCACAGCATAACATTTCAATACGTTAATGGCGGAATGCTATTAACAGGTGGCCTGCGGACATTGGTTACCAGTAGGAGCTTAATGCTCGGTAACGGTATATTAGCCTGAGTGGCAAGAGGTCATCAGTGGGAGCTACATGCTCTTTTTCCAACCGTGGTGAAATAGATTTTACGTAATAGTGATTGTATTATTAATGCATTAACGAATAAATAATAACTATTACATAAGATAAATCCCTGCAATTCTAGAGCAAGCTCTTCAAAAAAGAGACATTTCTCTCTTTGCTCAATCCATTATTATGGTTCCTAAAGGAATAATTCTCCTTGCTTCCTCTCTTGCTATCCCTATCCTTAATATAACTATCATTTCCCCTCTAACCAACTAACTACATCAGCAAATATAACTCAATCTCCAATTTGATACGTTTGTTGGAGATACGTTTGTTGGACTTAGGCCCAAACCAAATCAAGTACGTAGTAGAAATTATATTTTTAGTTTTTTTTAAGGACAATAATAAAACAAAATAAAACAAGTCATGTATTAAATAATAGAAGACTGAACATATTAGTCTTTGTTTAATTATGCATGCAGAATATTTTCAAAAAAAGAAAATGACAAAAAATGACAAAGACGTATCTTGGTTGTTGAGAATACCTATGAAGAGAATATTCATGGTTGGTAGATAAATCCACGACCATGTACAAATTTACTCTAGAAATGATAACCTAATCTAACCCTATTGAATTTCAATTTAAATAAGATTATATTAATGTGTTTTTTATATATACTATGTTGTAAGAAATAAAATTTGTTTCTTCTTCATATATTGATTTTCTTGAGATTCAACTCTAAACTCAAAATACACATTCATATTCATACTTGTGTTTCTGTTGGAGAATCAGGTATTATTAATCACCACCTCTTCAACTTCTTAATCTATTACAAATTGTTTAGTACTAATTGCATGTTGATTAAGATTTGTTATATATTAGTTAAGATTAGTGTATAAAGTGTATGCATAAGCTAGGAACTATGCTACAAAAATCATAAGGAAAAACTTGATTTTCAATCACCTTATGAATATTGATGTTTATGCATGTTGATTATTATGCTTTTAAACTCAGTTTAGTGGAATTCTTAAACCTAAAATCTAAGATGAATTAGAATGAGTAGTGAATTTCCATTTTGAATTTTGTTTTGGTTGCAGAGAAAATGGTAACAAGGACAGTAGATCTTCGATCGGATACGGTCACGAAACCGACCGAAACAATGCGAGTTGCTATGTCGAATGCTGAGGTCGACGACGATGTTCTTGGTCGCGACCCTTCGTGTTTTCGACTAGAAAAAGAGATGGCAAAGATAACTGGCAAGGAAGCTGCTCTTTTTGTTCCATCAGGAACTATGGGGAATCTCATATCTGTGCTTGTTCATTGTGATATCAGAGGCAGTGAAGTGATTCTCGGGGACAATTCGCATATTCATATTTACGAGAATGGAGGGATTGCAACCATTGGAGGTGTGCATCCAAGAACAGTTAGAAACAATGAAGATGGAACTATGGACATTGATTTGATTGAAGCTGCAATTAGAGATCCAAAAGGGGAACTTGTTTTTCCAACCACTAGGCTCATTTGCTTGGAAAATTCTCATGGAAAGTAAGCAATTCTTTTGTTTGAATTTTTCTTTTGGTTTTCTTCTAGTAACAATCCGTTTGATAAGTGAGGAGTTCGGTCAATTGTGTCTACGTCTCTGACTACAGAGTGACTGCAATATCTTTCAACGGTTCTCTATTTTAGGATGCATTCACACTATGAATGATTGGTACTTTTGTTTCCTGAATGCAGCACCGGCGGTCGATGCCTTTCCGTTGAGTATACGGATAAAGTTGGAGAGGTTGCCAAGAAGCATGGACTGAAGCTTCACATCGATGGAGCTCGTATATTTAATGCATCAGTTGTGAGTATTTTTTTTCTGTCTTACTTATGAGGTTACCTTCTTCTGTCATAACAGAAAATTTTTGGTTTTTCAGGCACTTGGTGTTCCTGTGGATAGGCTTGTACGAGCGGCCGATTCAGTATCGGTGTGTTTCTTATCTTATATTATTTTTCTTTTCTGTCATGAAAAGGATCTTCTAGAGTAAATCTTTTCATAAGCGATTACTTTGAATATGTGTATAAATTAGGTTTGCTTATCGAAAGGTCTAGGTGCTCCGGTTGGATCTATAATCGTTGGTTCAAATAGCTTTATCACCAAGGTATTTCAAAATCTTTGTAGCGAATGCGAAAACAATAGAAGTGATGTTATTAATTCCTTTTGAAAGAAGAACTTGATATTAATATTATCTTCTATTTTAGGCTAGAAGACTTAGAAAGACATTAGGTGGTGGAATGAGACAAGTTGGCATCCTTTGTGCAGCTGCACTTATTGCATTACAGGAAAATGTTGAAAAGCTAGAAAGTGATCACAAGAAAGCTAAACTTTTGGCCGGTATGTTTCATACAGTTAACTTTTAAAGCATAAACATAGACACCAGACACGACATTGATACATTGACACATGTCAGATACTATTACATGTCATGTCAGACACTCATACATGTCAGAAATGTCGGTGCTACATAGATTGTGAACATATTCAAAAGGAATCCTAGCTAGTTTGTTTGAAGAATTATGCAATTATAAACACACACTTTAAACTTTTTCTTCTAAATTGTTCTTTAGATGGATTGAATGAAATTAAAGGATTGAGAGTGAATACCTCTTCTGTGGAAACCAATATTGTAAGTATTTAATAAGTAGTTTTCATTCATATTATTACTACAGTTCATTATTAATTATTTCTATGATTGATTTTCGTACAAGGTATATATTGAAGTCGAAGAAAGTTTACAAACTACAGCTGCAAAGCTATCTAAAGACTTAGAAGAATATGGTATCCTTATCATGCCAATAAGCTCATCAAGGTCTTGTGTGTTACATTACACTCTACATTGTTACTAATAATTGAAATTAGAATTAATCAAGAATTTAATCAAAAGTAACTTATTCATACGAATCTTATCATTATCAATATTATTGACAGATTGAGAGTTGTGTTCCATCACCAAATATCAGATAGCGATGTGAAGTTCGTATTGTCGCGCTTTCAGGTGATGAATATAGTCTTTTTGATTGTTATATACATTCTTTTTCTTGGCATATATTTTATGTTTCATGATTTTATTGAATGTTGCAGCATGTTGTTGGTGGAGGACCAAATGAAAATGGCAACTCTTAGTGTCATCATTTCGGAGGTTAACACGAAGGAGCATTAGCAACTATAGTAGAAGAATTTCAAGTTTGTAAACTTTTGTTGAAAAATAAAATTCTCATAATGGTGTAAGAATAAATATGAACCATAGTAAGAAGGTTTAATTCATAATTTATAGGTACAACTGCATAAATAAATCAGTGAACTATGAAGTGCCTTATGAAATGTTAGTTGCTTGCTCTTTATCTTTGTTTCTTTAATAAAGTGTGTTTTTCTTTTCTTAATTGTATTCTTAAATTTAAGAAATTATACAAAATAATCACTTTTTGAACACCATTGTCATTGGATCATTTCAATTCTAAATTATCATCTGAAATAATGTTAACACATATTAAGATTTTTGGCCTTTAACCCTTGTGTTGTGGTGTCTTAAGATTAAAAAACATTGATGTTGCAACTTATTTTTCATTTACTAGATTCCTTGATGAAGTCCACAAAATATGTTTGTAAATGGGAGACGTCTCCCACTTGTAAATTTAATTTTAAATTATATGACATCTAATATATAAGAAGATATTTAGTTTTTAATTGTGGGCTACCTAGACCTTGTGTTTAAATAGCCCAATGTCGAAACATATTGACTTTTTTCTAAAGTTGTTTTTCTTACATTTAGTATTGCTTTTGTACCCTAGTAAAAAGTCAAAACTATTTCTACAATATAGAAATATATCTTCGGAAGCATTTCATTCACACATAACTTATTTGTTTTTTTAGCAACGCCCCAGTTCTATGATAATTTAATTCAGAAATGCAACTCTGCATGCTTTACAGAAGTGTATTTCCAAAATCTAATGAACCAAGAACAAATGCATAAATAAAACAGGTGCAAAAACGGAGAAAATTAACATCGATAATTGTTACGACATACATAAAAAATGAAACATTACATAGATAATCGTTAACATTAATCGAACAATACATTTCATCATCAAGTACGATGTTTCATCATCTTTAGAATATCTCCGTTCGTTCTTGCAATCTTCGCATCCAGTTCGATTGACCCTTTTGTTTTTTAACGGTGAAATATACTCGTCTTCAACTCAAACTTGATGAATTGAGGTTTTTCCTTCGTTGTCAATTGAGGGTAAACAGTGTTGGTATATCTAATAAGAGCATAAAATTCATATTGTATTACGGATTTCCAATTCGAGTCGGATAAGACTAGCTTGGAGTTTTTAGGTATGGGAGAGATGGTGTGGCCAGGTTTAGAGATCGGCAGGGTGAATATCTTGCGGGGTTTAATAATGCCTTTCATTCTACGGGTGGTGATAGTCCGTGTAGGTGGAGGTGGGATTGGTTGGATTGGTTATGAGATAGAGGGAAAGGAGGTCGCGATGGTTGAGTTGGCCGAAAAGGGGTCAGAGAGTGGTTGTTAGTTTATTGATGAAGGTTGGTGGTTTATTGTGGTTGCCAATTTTGTTTGGTCATTTGCAATAGGTGGTAATATATGATTTCGCCACTGATGTACAATGCAAGGAGGTATATCATCATTTAGGAAGTTATAAGAGTGAGGGGAAAGGGAATGTATCTTGGTGAAAGGAAATTGGGTTTCATTAAAGATAACATTAGTTGTAGGAGCTAGACGGTGATTGTTGGCAGGAAATCAATAGAAATAGTGGAATAAATTCACTGAAGATTGGTGGAATCAAGAGTGGTCTATTATTCACGCTCGACGTCAGTAGGGGCTGGTGGTGCTTTTCTTGTAGATGGAACAATGTGATGTAAGATCCTATGTGAGCAAGCATGAATGCGAAAAAGCTCGACCCATGTTTCATATTGATCTTTTTCCATCTCAAGAATAATAGGAATGTGGTTCCTAATATTGGAGACGACAAGATCGGGATGAAAATCAGTTTTTGAACTTGTGATCGTGGCAGTCTTGGGCTAGTCGAAACCACTAGGGGCAGCGGCAGTTGTATGAGCATCGCCGGCGATGTCGATGTATTTGGAATCTGACTTGATGTGCGAGAGGAAGAAGCACACATGGAGAACAGATGTGCCGAAGAACAGAGAATGCGTTAGATCGCGCACACAACGTTGCTGCTGTGTTTGGCGGTGGCGACACAATGATAGCGTGGCGCGGCGACGATGTAGACGAAAGTGGCGGTAACAACGCATGGAAAAGATGGTTGGTGCAACAGTGACTGATAGGTTTTTAGAGAGAGATCGGCTAAGATTGATACCATGTAAAATATTATAATACTTAAGTTTTCTCATTAATTGAATAAAATGTATATACATCAATGTTTGGTCAACTATCTAATTATAATACAACATAATTATAAGAAAATCATTATAACAAATTATAACCAATATTCTATTGTATCATAACATAGCTACAATTTACTACAAAAAGGAGACTCATCCCCTTTAATGTCAGTGTTACACTATCTAATTTAAAAGACTAAATAGATCAAATGATTAGTCGCCTTAATCCGTACAACAAATAAGGGTGGTCAATGTTGAATAATGTCATCTATCAAGTGGTGATACTTGACGTATTCAGTTCACCAACAGTCAACTTTAAAAAGACAATGATGTTATTATCATGATTTTGACATTTAATTAATATTGTACCAATAGAACTAGGGGTGGCAAAACGGGCCGCCTGCCCCGCCCGCCCCGCCTTATGCCCGCCAAAAAACGAGCGGGGCGGGCATACCCACCAAGTAAAATGGGCATAAAAATCATGTCCGCCCTACCAAGATGGCGGGTTGGCGGGCTTACCCGCCTATTTTTATTTATATTTTTTTAATAGATTAATAGGCTTTTTTTACCTTTTAATTAAACTTTTCACTTATTTTTTTTAAAATTTTTTTATAAAAGTAATTTTTTAATAAATTTACTAAAAAAAATATTACATATATTTATAAATAAATGTATAAAATAAACCATCAAGAATTGCAATTACTAGAATTAACTAAAAAAAGAGTGAGTTTTGGAAGAGGAGCGGGCTTTGGCGAGCGGCGGGCTTTGGCGGGGCGGGTTTTGGCGGGGCGGGCTTTGACGAGCGGCGAGCCTAAAATCCCAACCCAACCCGCCATTTTTTAACGGGTGCGCAGGCGGCCCGACGGACCCCGATCCGTTTTGCCATCCCTAAATAGAACAATCAAGTTACATGTTATCTTGACCACATATGTTCATACTATTTGTTTAAGTTGGATTCCTATAAAATTCAAAGTGCATATTGAATTTGACCAACAAAAAACTATTAATATATGATCTTAGTTATATTTAACTAATATTTTTAGTCTATCTTTATCTTGGTGTCATTGATACTACTTTTTCGTATTCGTCATATTTTAGATTATAAAATTTCAAAGTTTGAAAAACAAATTGTGGAATTTAGGGTCCAAAAAGTATTTTTAAATTTTAAAAGGATGCAAAAAAAAGTTCTTTGGTTCTTCTATTTTCTAGATCATGATCCACTGCCGTCAGTGGCTCAGTGCTCTCTATAATCACTGTAGTTATGTACCAAATGGACCATTAGATATATTGATCAATGCATCATAGTTTTTGATTTATTTTGCTTAAAAAATAAATTAAAAGTGCAAGGTGGAGAGAGATGACTGCAGGAAAGAAATAGAGATAAATGTTAATATAGCTTCTTCTTTTCTTTTTTTTTAAATAAGTTTTGTAATAATGAAATTAATTGGTAGAAACGAAACAAAACCACAGTGAAGATTATAGTATTGAATGAAAGGCCATCTAATCTTCAGAACTAGCATAAAGTGATTTTTATAAAAAAGTGGTTTTGGATGAAACATCAAATCACAAAGTAAATAAAACTTACAAGTTCATTGCAGTCACTGTAAGTTTTATTTACTTTGTGATTTGTCCTGAAGGAACCTCTTTCCTTCAGGTGAGGCACAGATTCATCCTGCAGTCACTGTCTCTGTTAAATACTGGACAAGATTAAGTCTTCATTGGCCCCTCACTCACTTTGTGATTGAACTCTAATATTTTTTAAGGTGAAAATAAATATAAATTATATTTAATTTGTTTACTCTCTTATTTTTTTTCTATAATTAATATTTTTTTTTTACAACTTTTCATAAATGTTTTATGATAACAAAAATATCCGATTACTACAATTTAAATGTTTCCAATCAAACTGAATATGTATAAACACATGAATGAAAAGTTTTAAAAAAAAAACATGAAAACAAGATCATAATACATTAAAATATATTAATTTAATATAATTAATTATATAAACAATTATATTCATAAAATTTATTTAAATAAATAAATAAATTTTTTTAAGGTAAGTAAGTTATTATAATTTTTTTCATTTCCAGCTATTCTAGTTTTGATTTCAATTTTTTCTTTATCTATTCACTTTTATTATTATTATTATTATTATTATTATTATTATTATTATTATTATTACTTTTTGAATTTTTTTCACTTTATTTTTCTCTCTAATTTTTCAATTATTCTTTATTTTAATTTTTCAAAAATTTTCAACATTCGTTCAATTTCACATTTTAATTTTTCAATTTTTTTATTTATTTTTTTCAATATTTTTTTATATTCTTTTTTTATATAAAAGAAAATTATGTGACAAATTCTTGAAGGTTGGATCTATTCACATTGCAGCTAGCTAAAGGAAGCTAGAATTATGATGAGATCATTGCTGAATTTGTGACGTAGAAAACACCTATCAGTTGAGACGAGATGGAATTCCCATCTGTTTCAAGAAATCTTACCTGACCATCCAAACTCAAAGTTGGATGACCCTTCTTCTTCACAATGTTACTTATGTTAGTCACACCTCCTCTACAACCTTGAAAACTGCACAATTGATAAGGTACGTTGTGAAAGGAAAGCAAGTAAGCATAGCAAGGGTAATCTCCAACAAAATTTGAGAGATGGTAGATTCAACAAAAAAAAACATGTCACTAGCTTCCTTGGATTCATCATATGATTGTGCAAGCACTGTGGTGCAGACATTCTTGATAACCATTATATCAGGAAAATGTCAATACTCGATGATACCTTTATTACACAATATTGTACAGGTCACAAAGAAAGGATGCCTCCACCACCATCAGAATCCCTTGTTGCACCTCCTGAGCATCAATATGAAACAATAAATTTTGATAGCATGGATCCTGCTATGAGAGATTTTTTCATATGGTTGGGATGTTACATAGACATACTATCGCAACACCAAAAAAAGTCGAGCGTACGAATGCTCGAAATACAACAGAGACGCCACTAAAGTTTATTTTTTAAAGGGAAAATATTGATAAAACCCTAAAAGAACAAAAATATGGGCTTCACAATCAAATTCAAGTTTGGGATTCGATTATGTTCAGGGAAGGTATTAGCACACCACATATCTGTTGTACTCATCGGGAACCGTTAAATTAGTTTTGCAAATAAGAGTGTTAGCTTAAGATATTTTCTTTCTTCTAATTAATGTGTGATATTTACAAGAGGGAGAAAATAGATTTTTTTTTATTAGGGTGCTTGGCAAGATTGCAAATCTTGCTCCTACGTGTCCCTGTGTGACATGGGAAATTCAAAATTACGTAGTTCTTAGTAGCCAAAGTTTGTTTATTGGTTGATTTTAGAGAATGATGTTTATGTCGCATTTGAGAAGTTAAGTGTTGCTTGTGCGTCGCGTATTGGCATAATGAAATGTTGCTTGTATTGCGTTGGGATGGATAAAACATCATTTGTTTGTGAAAAAGTTTGTGTCGCGCTTGGGCGAAAAATGTATGTTTGATTGGTCGAAGTTATTTTGAGAGGATGACAAGTACTCGAAAGGTAAGTTATACAACTTGTATCAAGTAATTGGGGACCACACGGATATACATCCAATAGATCCTTTTTCATCCAATTATTTATGAAAAAAGATTTTATAGGAATCGATCTCAAATTCCTCAAGGATGACAAGTACTCGAAAGGAAATCTATACAACCTGTATCCAAGTACTCGGGGACCACAAGGATATACATCCAATAAATTCTTTTTCATCTGTGAAGGAACAGATTGAATTTGATTACGTTATTACGTTTTGAGAGAATGAGGAATATTCAAAATCCAAGTTATTACGTTTTGAGAGAATGAGGAATATTCGAAATCCAAGTTATATATATATCCAATAGATCCCTTTTCATCTAAATTTATGAAAAAAATTGAAGTGCATTCGATTATGTTTGAAAATATAGTTTGATTGAATTTGAAAAAAACGATTCTAAGAAAGAATTATTTTTTATTCATCCATCATAACGTTAAACAATTAATTGAATTAAGTATCAAAAATAAGATAGATAAAATTCATCAGAATGAATAATAAGGCTAAGATAGAAAACAAATGAGAGAGGGGTGTATACTCCCCCTAAAGCCTTAAGAAAATAAACAATGAGAAAGGAGAAAGAAGCTTGGTCAACCCCTCCCCCCTTTTCTCTCCTCTTAATTCCCTTTTTATTTTCTCATTATTTTATTTAAATAAATGTAAAAATTGAAAAGAAAAAAAAATTGGAGTTCCCACAAATCATACTCTATTTCTACCAAAGTGTTTCTCTATTTCTCTAACTATCAATATTTAAATCACACATATTTAAGGTATTTAAGGTGTTAAGAATTATTTTTTAATTTCCTTATATACTTCTAAAAGTTCCCTAAATTCTAAGGACTTTGAGGAATTTCAACCTTAGCTTCTCTAAGATTATTGAGGATTCGTAACTCTGTTCTCTGTCTTCAGATGATAAAGTTTTGAAGATTATAAAGACAATAATGATAAAGACTTATATTTATAACTGTTGAAATTCAACAAATCCGTAATGGGTCAAAAACATAACTCATTAAATGTTAGAATAAAAATTATAAATATATTATAATATATTTTATATTAATTTAGAATTTTTTAAATATTTTATAATATCTTTTATATTAAAACGAATATTAAAATATTTTATAATATCTTTAACATTAATTTAAAATAGTATAAATATTTTATAATATCTTTTATATTAATTTAGAGTATCTTAGAATATCTCAAAATAAATATAAAATATTTTAATATTAATTAGCATATCTATAAACCGAATGGACCAAATCCAATACTCGCAAATAGTGATGGCAATGGGTGTAGAGTATGAGCAGTGTTCGTCTCTATACCCGTGGTTTAAAAAAAATCCTCGTATCCGAGTTCATACCCGTGTGAGTAGTAATGTTTGTATTCGTGCCGGTACCATGTAGGTACCCTAGTATCCATACCCGTATCCGTTTATCCGCATTTCTAATAAAAAATATCTTATCAGATATAATTATCATGTCATTTTCAATTTTTAGCAACATTTGAAAAAAGTTATAAGATATTGTTCAGTTAAGAAAACAAACATTTATGTTAAAATGCGTAGAAGTTTAAAACTGATGTATTTGATAAAATTGATAAATAAAGATTTATAAATAATAATAAAAAGAAAAAAGAAGTGATGTACTGACAGTGTAAAATAGTTTTATACTATCAATCAATCACAACTATATAACCAATTATACCCCACTTTTATTTAAAAAAAATTAATGACATGGCAAATTATTGATTTTCTATTGGTTGAGTGTGTAAAAAAAAATTACACTGACAGTGTATGAATATTATTCTTTAATAAAAAAATATATATGATGCAGGTCTGAGACAGAGTGTGTCCTAAGATAACCATAAAAAGTTGTCAAAATGAGGCTAATTTTTCATTTCCTTTTAGGGCTCGTTTGGTGCGCAGGATAAGAGACAGGATAGGAAATCTGTATCATATCCTATCTCAATCCAGTGTTTGCTGACACAACAGGATATGATAAGTTAATCCTGAAACTTATCATATCCTGCCTCACTAGTTCAAATTATTATCCTGAATATGAGCTGGGTTAGAATCCGGCAGGATAGGATAAGAAAATTATTTACTAATTTACCCCTATACAATATAATTTAAAATAAAAAATTAAATATAAAAAAATATAAATAAAAAATATTAATAATTAATTTCATAAAATAAAAAAATTAGAACATTTAAAAATATAATAATTATTAAAATTTAAAAAATATGAATACTAATTTTATTTTTTATCAAATTAAATGTATATATATATATAAGCACGAAAAAATATATATACACACACACGAGAATTCATGATATTTTTTAAGAAAAATTGAAATTATTTACTCAATAGTTTCAATGAATTTTTTTAATTATAAAAAAAATATTTTTTTTACCAATTTATAAATTTTAAAATATGTTACAAAGTAATTTTTAAAAAATATAATTGTTTTACAAGAGTATATATAGTATTATTTGAAATTATTTACTCAATAATATCAATGAATTTTTTTTAATTATTGAAAAATATTTTTTTTACCAATTTATTAATTTTAAAATATTTTACAAAATAATTTAGAAAAAATATAGTTATTTTACAAGCGTGTGTGTGTGTATATATATATATATATATATATATATATATATATATATATATATATATATATATATATATATATATATACACTATTTAGTATCCTGTGTGAATCAAACACATGATAAGATAATTCTTATCATGTTTGTATTATATCATATTCTTATCCTACTTGATATCCTATCATGTCTCTATCATATCTTGCGCACCAACGGACCCTTATAGTCCTTATTCCTTATTTGACCATATCAATGAAATGTATAATTATATGTTGTTGTTCATTTTCAATATTATTTAACCATATCTTTTTAGCAATTAAAGCTTTATCCAATTAGACAAATAACATAAATATATGAGTTTAGTACTCCCATCCCTTTTTCTAAGTGACAGTAATATCTAGTTCAAAGCCTTCACTTATTTCACTCTCGTTTCACACACTAAATCACATGTAATTTTAGAGTTAGCCTCATAATAAAAATCACTAAGAACATATATTATATAAACAACAAAATATTAATTATTCAAAGGAAAAAAATTATTTAAAGGGGTACCAGGTTATTCCAAATTAGTTATTCATTCCCAAATGGCCAAATCAGAATTTTGGCCATTATAGACGTACACCTCACTATTTTCGTACCTTAACACCGGGTTTTTAACTAAACAATTTTCATTATGGTGCGCAGGATATGATAGAGATAGGATAGGATATCAAGTAGGATAAAGATAGAATATGATACAGACATGATAAGACTTATCCTATCATGTGTTTGGTTCACACACGATACCAGATAGTTAGTGTATATATATATATACACACACGCTTGTAAAATTATTTTGTAAAATATTTTAAAATTAATAAATTAGTAAAAAATTAATATTTTTCAATAATTAAAATAAACTCATTGATACTATTGAGTAAATAATTTCAAAATATATATATATATATATATATATATATATATATATATATATATATATATATATATATATATATATATATATATATATATATATATATATATATATATATATATATATATATATATATATATATATATATATATATATATATATATATATATATATATATATATATATATATATATATATATATATATATATATATATATATATATATATATATATATATATATATATATATATATATATATATATATATATATATATATATATATATATATATATATATATATATATATATATATATATATATACTCTTGTAAAATTTTTAAAAATTATTTTTTAAAATATTTTAAAATTCATAAATTGGTAAAAAAAATTCATTGACATTATTGAGTAAATAATTTTAATTTTAAAAAAAAACCATGAATTCTAGTGTGTGTACACACACACACACACACACACACACACACACACACACACATATATATATATATATATATATATATATATATATATATATATATATATATATATATATATATATATATATATATATATATATATATATATATATATATATATATATATATATATATATATATATATATATATATATATATATATATATATATATATATATATATATATATATATATATATATATATATATATATATATAATGACAGAATTACCCATGCAAGAACATATATTTAATTTGATAAAAAATAAAATTAGTATTTTTATTTTCAAAATGTTAATAATTATTTTATTTTAAATATTTTAATTTTTGTATTTTATTATATTAATTATTAATATTTTTAATTTAATATCAAATTAATTTTTATTTATATTTTTTCATATTTAATTTTTTATTTTAAATTATATTTTATAGGGGTAAATTAGTAAATCATTTTCTTATCATATCCTGCCGGATTCTAACCCAGCTCATATTCAGGATATCAATTTGAACTAATGAGGCGGGATAGGATAAGTTTCAGGATTAACTTATCCTATCCTATTGTGTTAGCAAACACTGAATTGAGATAGGATATGATACAGATATCCTATCATGTCTCTTATCCTGCGCACCAAACGGCCCTTAAGGCTTTGTTTGGATTAGAGAAGAAAGTTGAAGGAAAGAAAGTAATAAGAAAGAAAGTTGAAGGAATGAAAGTGAAAAGAAAGTGAAAGGAAAGTAAGATGATTGTTTAGTTGTTTGGTAGAAGTGAAAATAAGTATAAAGAAGGAAATTTCTTTATCCACCTTCCTTTGGGGTGACTCCAGCGAAAATCCTAAGATGCCCCTGTTTCGGAGATGTATCTCCGAAGTATTTTTTTTTAGATTTTTCCAACTTCGGAGATGTATCTCCGAAAAAACAAAAAAATTTAAAAATCCCAAAAATTAAAAATTTTGGGATATTAATTAATTCACATATCATAAATTTGATATAATTTATTAGTAATGAATAATAATTATATATTTTGATATAATTTATGAGTTATGAATAATAATTATTATATATTTCTATTCTGATTCATATTTTAAAATTTAAAATAATTTTAATTAAAATAATTAAAATAATTTCAATTACAAAAAATTTAAAATAATTCCAATTATTAAAATATAGTTATGAATAATTTTAATTCATGTTTCAGATCAAGTAAGACTAATGATAATAATAATAATAATAATAATAATAATAATAATAATAATAATAATAATAATAATAATGATTAAAAAAATATTTTTCATAATTAAAAATGAATTATAATTTTTCATTTAGTTTAAAAAAATTAAAAAATGATTTTGTCTTAATTTTATTTAATGAATAAATTTTATATTTAATTCCATATAATTCAAAATTTACATATGAAATTTAAATGTTTTTAATTTATATAAGTTAGTAAAATAATTTTTATAGTAATATTAGACATTTAAAAAAAAAAAAATTTTTCTTATATCACTCATCTTTCATTTGGAAGACATCTAAATCTCCCACATTATCTATCAAATCTCCAAATTAAATGCAAATTTTGTTATTATAAAAAAATTGTGTAACTCATTTACAATTATCTTTTTTTATTTTTGAATTTTTTATTTAAATTTTTTATTGAGTAGTAATTATAAACGCATTTTTGTTTTTGTTTTTAATGTTTATATATTATCAGCAATATAGTGTATTATTTACAATTTTAATATTCATTAAAATAAAAATTAAATAAAATATAATTGAAAAACAAAATTAAAGTTATGAGATACAAAGAAAAATATTTTATGAGAAAAAATTTATGTGAATAATAAGATGAAAAAGAAATATTATGTCGAATTAACTTCAATCTTACATGAGATGATATAGTAAATAAAAATCCTTTTAATTAAATCATATCGATATCTAATTCTACTAATTCTACTTTCAAATGACCAATTTATTAAATTTTTTCATTCCATATCAAATAAACATTACCTTATTTTTGAATAAAAACTACTTTCGTTAAGACAAATATAAAAACGACTTAAATTTATATTTTGTTTTCAAATGCAAAATAAATCACATAAGTAATTGTGATGTAAAAATATATAGATAGATGTATCAATTGCATAAAAAAACCATTTTTATCATATTATGATATCAAGTGAATCACAAATGACTTGTACGCAATAAAATATTAATAAATGAGACATTTTTTATTCCTAAATTCTTCTCACACTCTCATTTTTGTTTATGGAAAATCTATAATAATTAAATAAATAAATTTAAATCAAATACACACTTCTCTCAAAGATTACTTCTCTCAAAGATTACTGTTAAAATTATACTTACATGAGCTGCGATTTTTCTCAAGATTTTTAAGTAGGAGGGATGAAAAAGTAGAAACAATAAGAGTTTTCTTTATCCTCTTTTTTTTCATTCACATAGCAAAAATAGTTATATTCAAATAAACAATAAAAAGAAGAGAAAATTATAAAAGTAAATAACGAAATATTATATTGATTCTCAAAACAAATTATTACATAACAATATTGATAAAATGTTTAAATAATTGATACATAAACTAAATTGAGTCAAAGACCTGCAACATAAATCAGAGTCATTAGCCTGCAACATAAATCAAAAGAGAGTTAAACTATAAGTGGGAACTAAGAAAAAAAAATAAAACTATCAATATAAAAGAAAAAGAAGATTTCATTTTCATATGAATCTGATGGTAGATAAGACCTATTTATATTGAATAATTTTGTTTAATAATTAAAAAAATTAAAAAGGTTAACAAAAATATTTAATGAGTTGCCGTTTTATTAATAATATAATTTATTATAAGAGTTATTAATATATAAATAGAAGAATTAAAACGGTAATCCATTAAAGCTATAAAAGTATTATAATACATTTTTTTTTTGAATTCTACCATTTAAAAAAAACTATTATAATAAATTAAGAGTTATTAAGTTATAAAAATGAAGAGTCATTATAAATATAATCCATAAAATAAAACTCTTAATAAAAATTAAGAGTTATAAAAATGTAGTTATTATAAAAATATTACCCATAAAAGTACTTTTTTTATAATTAATTTATACTTTTTGAATTTTACTGTTACAGTTTTTCAATTCTACTGTTATAATTCTAATTTATATTACCATTAGAGCTATTAATAGGAGAATTATAGGTTTTATACCAAAATAATTGAGAATTAAATAAGATTTAAAAAGGTTAGAATTTAAATAATATTATAGAAGGATTTTTTAATAGGGTTTTTTTAGCTAAAATTTTATATAGACATTTTTGTCATTTTTATTATATAGAATTAAAAAATTAATGAGACAATCTTTTTGAAAGCTATATATCATATAAATTAAATATTATATTAATTTTCAAATATTATAATTATATCTATTTTATTAAAAAATTTAAATTGAAAAAATAATAAAATAATTTTAATTTTTTAATTTTTATTTATTATTTATAAAAACTAAGTAATTTAAAGTTTATGTAAAAAAATTATAATTTTAATATTAAACAGAATAATTAAAAGATAATAATTAAAAAAATAATTAAAAGTGAATTAGGATTATAAGATACAATAATTTTAGTTGAATATAATAGTGTGTATTAAGAAACATTGTATTATTATAAATAGTAGTGCCGAAATATTATATTATTATTATTACTATTATTATTATTATTATTATTATTATTATTTATTTTTAAGGGTTAAATAAGTTTTTGGTCCCTATAAATATTGCAGTTTCATTTTTAGTCTCTTCTGGGTTTTGGCAACGGTTTTAGCTGGTTTTGACAACGGTTTTTTTGTAAAAATCGTTGCCTAAAGACAGAGAGGGACTAAAAATGAAAACTTCAATATTTATAGGGACCAGAAATTTATTTAACCCTATTTTTAATGTAGGGTCAAATTAGGGGATTGTTTGAGAGATTTTTGTATATAGGAGATTATTTCTAATTTTATTTTGAAACTTATTTTCCTACTATCATTTCTTCTCTATTGAAAATTATTTATACTTATTTATATATTTTTAATATAAATATTTATTAAAATTATATTCATATTTTTTATTTTCGGCTATTGTATAATATACAAAAAATTATAATATTTATAAATAATATTATTTTTAATAGTGTTATCTGGATAATTTATTAATATTAATATTATTGTTATTATTATTATTATTATCATTATTATTATTATTGGTGGTTTAATAATATTATTTTTAATAGTGTGATCTGGATAGCTTATTATTATTATTATTATTACTATTATTATTATTGGTGGTTTATTATTTTTATTATTATTTTATTAATATTATTACTATTATGTTGATTGTTATGATATTATTATACATTTATTAAAATTGTATTTTATTAATATTATTACTATTATGTTGATTGTTATGATTATATTTATTAAAATTGTATTTTATTAATATTATTACTATTATGTTGATTGTTATGATATTATAATATATTTATTAAAATTATATTTATATTTTTTATTTTCGGCTATTGTATAATATACAAAAAATTATAATATTTATAAATAAAATTATTTCTAATATTATTATTTGGATAGTATTATTATATATTATATTATTATATATTGATTGTTATGATATTATTATATATTTATTAAAATTGTATTTATATTTTTTATTTTCGGCTATTGTATAATATACAAAAAATTATAATATTTATAAATAAAATTATTTTTAATATTGTTATCTGGATAGTATTATTATATATTATTATATTATTATTTATATGATTATTATTAATAGTAGTGCCGAAATATTATATTATTATTATTATTATTATTTATTTTTAATGTAGGGCCAAATTAGTAAATAACACATTAGGTGTAGGGTCAAATTAGTAAATAACATTTTAGGGTTTTTGCTAGGAATGACTATCATGATGACACGTGGCTAGGGTTGCCATCATGACAACCTTCCATTTATATATATTAAGATAACTAGATTACTGGCCCGTGCTTCGCACGTGTATATTAGAAATAAAATTACATATTCTTAATAACAATTGATATTTAATTTTTTATCTGCATATAAATTTATTTTGTAAGCCATTTAGATTATGCTTGCAATTATATTATTAATTTTTTAATATGGAAGACAATAAATTAGAAAAAAAATACTTTTTAGTCAATAACATGTGAGATTAAATTACACCTATTTATATTATATTTACTTACATAGACATATTATCTAGACCTTTATTTCTATACAAATTTAATTTATAGTATTTTGAGGCTATGTATATAACTTGTGTGTTGCATAGGTTTTATTATAATATACTTATTTGAACTTTTTTGTTCGATGAAAAAATATAAATAAAAATTGATGACATTAATGTATGGTTGTATATAAATGTTTTTTCTCATTTATTTAATTTCTTTTTAACTTTTTTATTATATTGATTTTACTTTTTCCAAATATTGTATTCTGATCATTACTTTAATTATATTTCAAAGAAAATAATAATTATATACAAAAGAGCATAAATTAAGAGATAATTTAGATGGTCGAATTAAATTTCTTACAAATTATTTTAGTTGTTTTTATAACATGTAATATAATTTTTTAATCATGAACTTTATTATTAATTGTCCACCTTAACTGAATGTATGTGATCATACTATCAATTTGATCAAATGTTTCTACATAGAAGGGAAATAAAAAAATGTAATCTCAATTAAAATCGCAATAAAATAATCATTTTTTTTAAACTCAAGCTTAGATATTTTAATCAAGAGGTGGATAAATTTAAGAGATGACGTCGGTAAGATCATACAAAATCATAAGATAAATTTTTTATTAACATATTTATTTTATTTTTTAAAATAATAATTTAAAAAAATTTTAAAATCAATTAGATACATATTTTAATAATAATAAAAAATTCATTTTTATCAATCTCATTATATCAAGTGAATCACAAATACCTTTTTCTCAACCAAATATTGACAAAAGATACATTTTTTGTATTATTAGATTCTTCATTTTTTTTATTGAAGATCTCCAATAATTAAATAAATAAATTTAAATCAAATACACATTTCTCTTAAATATTACATGAGCTGCAATTTTTCTCATGATTTTCAAGTAATAAGGATGCAAAAATAATATGAGTTTTCTTTATCCTCTTCTTTTCGTTCACATAGCAAAAATAATTATATTCAAATTAACAATAAAAAGAAGAGAAAATCATAACAGTATATAGGGAGGGAAATATTATATTGACGCTCAAAACAAATTATTACAAAACATCATAGATAAAATATTTAAATAATTGATAGGATAAATAAAGTTAGTCTTCAACCAATAACATACATCAAATTTATTAGTCTGCAACATAAATTAAAAAATAGTTAAAACCTAAAAGAGAGCTCAGAAAAAGTAATCGAAATATGATATAAAAGGAAAAGTAGATCTTGTAACAACAAAAAAAGAACAAAAAGTGATAGGTTAGGTGGTAGATGTTTTGTAACCTATTTATATTGAATACAAATTCTATATTAAAGAAAATGAAAAGATAAAAAAAAACATCACAATAAAAACATTTAAAGGTACCATTTATTTTCTATAGGAAAAATACTTAATAGTTGTGAATTAATGGTCTGTTATAAATGTAATATTAAATTATATTGATTATATTTATAAATTTTAAAACGTTACACATAAAGTAATTAGTTATAATGATTTAAAATGAATTAGTTATAATGCTATAAAATAAATTAGTTATAATTAGTTATAATAATTTAAAAACGTTACATATTAAATTAATTAGTTATAATATTTTAAACACGTTACATATTAAATTAATTAGTTATAATAACTTAAATAAAATATAATTCAAATTATTGATTTATATAAATTGTATGAATTTTTTTAAAAAATTGTTAAAATATAAGAGAGAGCTCTGAAAAAGTAATCTAAATATCAATACAAAAAGAAAAGTAGAGCTTGTAATAAAAAAAAAGAAGGAAAAATAGATCTCATTTCTATATGAGTTGGGTGGTAGATGTAACATATTTATATTGAATAAAAAATTTATATTGAAGAAATTGAAATAGATAAAATATTTAAATAATATATATATATATATATATATATATATACATATAGGGGACGACTCAAGTGAGAACACTTGGTTATTATGAGAAATGAGAACAATGAATCACGACCATTAAATTTGATTTTAATGGACTGGATTGGTTTCTCTTTCTAAGATCCAGTCCATTAAATATTAAGGATCTTAGAAAGAGAAATCAATCCAGTCCATTAAAATCAAATTTAATGGTCGTGATTCATTGTTCTCATTTCTCATAATAACCAAGTGTTCTCACTTGAGTCGTCCCCATATATATATATATATATATATATATATATATATATATATATATATATATATATATATATATATATATATATATATATATATATATATATATATATATATATATATATATATATAAAATTTAAATACTTATATTTTGAGGTTTTTCTATTATTTATAGGAGTATTCTTAAACCTTAAATTATAAATACTTATTTTAAAAATATATTCTAAAACTATATAGAAAATTTAAATAATTATTTTTTGAGGTTTTTTTATTATTTGTTGGAGAATTGAATTCTTGATTTTTGAAATTATTATAAATTTTAAATTTCCAAAATGGCACGAATTAGATTATTATTAATTTTATTGAGGTTAATATGGTTATATAAATATATTTATAATTAATTATTAATTGACTATATAATTTTAGAAATAAGAGATTTTTAATGTAGCGATATCTCAATTAATAATAATAATTTAAATTAATATTAGAAATTCTAAGAGGGAAATACCCACAATAAATGCAAGGGAAATTAAGACAACAAATAAATTACATCAAAATTTATTATCATTTATATTATATTAATAATTTAACTATTTATTTCAAAATATTATAATACAAATAGTTAATTAATATTAGAAATTTTAAGAAATTGACACGTCAGCATTAGTATTATATGGGAATGACACATCATTCTTAGGTTTAGGGTTGTTGCAAAAGTTGTCATCATGACAACCTTGCATTTAGATTAAGTTGATAATAAAAACAACAAATTTATCATAAAAATTCAAATCAACACAAAGGGCCATCCACCTACAATTATGTTCATAAAGCATGGATTTATCATTTATGTGACTTTTTATACAAAAAAAAAAATGTCTGATTCAACTTTCTTTTCAAAACTGGGCGGAAACGTTTCTAAGCGTGGGTCCCACTCAAATCAAGCTTTCTTTCCTTCATGGGGAGCATCCAAACGAAAGAAGACCCGCATTCCAAGTAACACATAAAGTATAGTCCAACTTAGTAAGCATACATATAGGGCCAACAAATTAATAAGCAATATTGACCAACCGACACAAACAAATACATACTCCATACACTCTAACGATCCAATACAAACAAACACATATCCAATGCAATGCAATATAGACAAATAAGATGAATACAACATATTTTTGTCAAAAAAAAAAAAAACATATTAATTTAATGACCTATAAAAATTAAAAACCCAATAAATACAACTAGGATGAAATATGTCACACACGCTAATACAATCAAAGAAAATCTTTAAATAATAAATACAAAAATGTAAGCACACATAGACTAACCTTTATAAAAAAAAAGTGATTATGGTATGTGTAATATCTTAAAGCTTAAAGCGGCCACCACATATTAAAGATGTCAAAATGAACTAATTTATATAGACCGGTCCGTTGGGCCTAAAAAATCATAGAGCTTGAGCTTTAAAATTAGAGTTGATATTATTTTTTAGAGTATTTTTAGTTCAACTCTAAAAAATCTGCTACTAATTAAAGCTAGCCTATATTGACAGTGAATAGTTCATCAGACCCGCATAATTATAAATTTTAAAAAATATATATTGATATTTATATTGTCTTAATTCAAATTATCAAATTGATTTTTCTCACCTCACTAAATTTTATCTCTATTTTATTTAATATTTTTCTTTTTAATATTATATATTAATATAATCAACATTCTTTCATCGTATTATATTAGATTTTCTCTTACGTTAAATATTCAAGTATTATTTTATATAAATGTTAAATATTCAAGTATTATTTTATATAATTTAGACATATAATCTATTTAGAAACACATTAGTATTTATAAGAGATAATATAATACTTAAAAATGTATTATATTTAAAATAAATATAATTTTTAATTTGATTTATAATAAATGTTATGAGTTTTTATTTTTAATTTTTAATTAAAAAAGCCCATTTAGGGTAAGTAGCCCTAAGCCCGTCTAGGGTCAGGCTCGGGAAATAATTCTCGAGCTCCTATTACACAGGGCCTTTTAGGCCCAACTCTAAAAAGCCCAGATCCCGCCAGAGCTGGCCTGTTTAAGACGGGTAACCTATTTTGATATCTCTACCACATACAACCCTCAATGTCCTCACAAACATGGAGGTACTACACTTTCAATACTTCTGATAAAAATATGGAATGCTTTAATGCCTTTACTTTAATTCCAATATTCACAAACATAATTTCACAAATTTGGATTTCAATTACGTATAAATAGTGTTTTGGGTCGGTCATATCGACCCCAACCGAGGAACTTTACTCCTTCCAGAATCAATTCAACACACAAGAATTATCATCTTATTTATCACAAAGGATCTCAACTACTAGTACATCCAACCGCTTTCTATAATCCACTCTTATAAATAGCGAGTTTTTTTATTTCCTTCTCTCTATATATAGAAAATGCGCCAAATTGAGGTATCATACCCTAATTTCTGCCCTGCATTTTCATGTGTCCATTTGCATTTCATTTGAAAAAATAAAAAATATATGTGCATGTTCATTTTGCGCATTTTGTTTGATTTTTCGATTAATAGCATTTTATTCATTTTACAAAGTCGTGATAATCTTTCTTCAAGGACACCTCAGCAAGTCATAACTTCCCCCTTCATCCCTCAAGTCACGATAATCTTTGTTTATTGCTTCTTGTGCATCATTATATAAGAACGTTTTTTGATACCAACTTGAAATTCTTCTTCATCTGAACGATGTGATGCCATCAATGCAAAGTTTGCAAATTCTTTGCTTTATGAATCGGATGATGAACTTACTTCATTTCCATCCCATGCTATGTAGGTCTTCTTAGATTTTGATTCCTTTCTCCATTTGTAACTACTTTTCTTAGAGGGCTTGGGTGTTTTCCACATTCAAAGCATGTAAAGTTATGGGTTGAAGTAGACACCGTCTTCTTCTTGAAAACTTTCCTCATTTTTCTTAAATTTAAATTTGGTATCATTTTGGAGAAATTTGACAAACCTTTTTACAAGAAGAGTGATGTTCTCATCTTCATCCAGAATGTATTCATACAAATTTCCCTTGAATAAACTTTTAAAGCAATACTCTTGTGTTTCTTTTCTTGAGTTTCATGCTTTTCTAGTCTTTCAAGTTCAATCTCATGCTCTGGAAGTTTTCGTATGAGTCATTTTGGATAGGCTATTCTTTTTTATATGGCCATCATTTTCGATTGTCACGCCTTGGGTAAAGATCTAAGAATTTTAAGATTAAGTTCATCATTAGAGAAAGTCTTACCAAGCGTCGTTAAATGGTTTGTCAAGTGTGAGAATCTTTCTTGCAATTCAAAAAAGTATTCTTCGGGCTGCACCCTGAATTTTCATACTCTTGAGATAAGGTGTTGAGTTTTTACCTTTTCACTTCCAGGCTTCCTTCATGAGTGACTTCTAATGTATCCTATATTTCTTTCATTGTTTTGTAATGAGAGACCTGAAGGAACTTATCCATACCAAGTGTTGATTGAAGAATATTTTCTGCCTTCTTGTAAAAGATCATTTTTTATCATCATCGATCATTCCAAGAACTTTTGATCTTGGGTGTACCAACGTCATTAACAACACTTGTTGGAACGAAAGGACCATTTTCTACAATATCCCAAACTTTTTTTCCTTGTGCTTCTAGATATGCTTGCATGCGAATTTTTAAAAAGTCATAATATTCAACAGTGAACAAAGGGGTTTTGTTATTACTACCACCATCTCTAGAAACCGGATTAGCGGAATCCATTTTTTGGATCTTAGGATCAAGTTACCTATAACATGCTTTGATACCAACTGTAAATATATATTATAAAATAAGAGGAGGTTAGGATTTTTTTTGGTATTTTAGACATTTTCTCAATTTTGAGTGATGACACTTTTTGATGATAAAGTGCATAAACATATAAGCAGAAAAATAAAGAACACAGTAATATGGTTCCTCTTTCCAAATAAGATTACTCAAGTCCTCTCACACCCCGTGAGAGATTTCACTATGTCATAAAATGTTACAGCCTCACACCAAGACTCTCTTAATTTTCTAATAGAATCAAGAAGGCACGCCACCGTCTGGTTTTACAACACACAAGAGAAAACACACCACTTTCTATTGTATACAAATGATCACTAACACTTAATGATCAAAATAGAATTTTAAATAGATATTTGAAGTAAGTTGTTGCACTTGAACCAAGGTTTCTACTGAGATTGATCTTCTCTTCCAATAAACAATTCAATTATAATACAATTAGATTGCTCATAAAAGTTTCTCATTGATATGAAAGTATCCAGGAAAAGTTTCAAGTATGGAAAATTTTGAATTGCTTGTATGATTTGAAAATGAAAGAGGTAATTTGATACAGGAAAAATTCTAATTTTTATAGTGTTTATATATGATACCTCTACAAAGCAATAACATTGCTTAGAAATATTCATAATTAAATTGGAAATGGTTCTAAAAAGGTATGATGAATCAATGTAATGAAGAGGTATGATAAATTCATAATTAGAAAAAATGCTACAGGTGTAGTCACTACTACGTAAATGCCCTTTCACGACAATTGAAAAAAGATACGATCACGGTTCACCAATTGTGGTAAGGTAATGGGAGGTAGTAAGGGTTGTGATATAATCCAAACCCCGTATAATCCAAGTCCAAGCCCAAATTAATTACTTGACTTAAAAGTTTTATATATATATATATATATATATATATATATATATATATATATATATATATATATATATAAAAGAAGTAGGGGTGGTAAAACAGATCGTGGTCTGTCGGCCCGACCCGCGCACCCGCTAAAAAATGGCGAGTTGGGTTTGGATTTTAGGTCAGTTGCTCGCCAAAGCCCGCCCCGCCAAAACCCGCCGCCCGCCACAGCCCGCCCCGCCAAAGCCCGCCCCTCCTCCAAAATTCTCTCTTTTTTAGTTAATTCTAGTAATTTCAATTTTTGATGGTTTATTTTATATATTTATTTGTAAATATATGTAATATTTTTTAAAGTAAAATTTGTTAAAAAGTTGTTTTTATAAAAAATTATTTTAAAAAATAAGTGAAAAATTTAATTAAAAGGTAAAAAAAAATCTATTAATCTATTAAAAAAATGAAAAAAAATATAAATTAAAATAGGCGGACAAACCGGCTGCCCGCCAATCCGCCAACTTGGCGGGGCGGGCATGATTTTTCTGCCCATTTTACTTTCCGGCATGCCCGCCCCGCTCGTTTTTTGGCGGGCTTAAGACGGGGTGGGCGGTCCGTGTAACACCCCATAAAATTCTTTATTTAATTTAATTAATTTTTTTATTAAATATTAGAATTAAGTGGAATTATTTGGGAATAGGGATGAAATAAGGCTAATGGGCCAGTGTTGTAAGAAGCAGTTGGGGGGTGTATCAGTTGCAAAGCCCTTTTTCTAAAATAAAGTTATATTTTCATAAAAATAGAAAAGAGGAGTATTTTTGTGAAAAAAGAACCAAAAGGGAGCAGAGGAGATTGAACGTGGAATTGGGAGAAGAGCAAGTGCGAAGAGGAAGAGCATTCAAGAATTCGACATCGAGGTAAGGGGGGATTCTTCTCATTAACCTCTATTATGGGATGTATGAATGATTCGATGGAATTTGTATGTTAGGATTTCGAATTGGATTATATGTCGGGTTTGGGGTTTTGGGGTTTATAGAACTTTGATTCAATTTAGGTTGTGAATGATGATTGGTGATGAACAATGATGTTAAACCTGATTAGAAGTATGTGTAAACGTGCATTTTATGTCGTATGTGTGGTTTATTCTGCTGAAATTCGCACTGGTATGATTTGAGAGTATTTGGGAGGCATAGAATGCTGTTTTCTGCAGGTTGGGATTTCTGAAAACACCGGTTCGCGCCGCGTGCACAGGGTGGCGCCGCGAACAGGTGGACTGATTGGTAAGATGTTTTGATACGCACAGGTCGCGCCGCGTACCTGTGTTGGCGCCGCGAAGGCATAACTTTTCCTCGCGTCGCGCCGCGTGTAGGTGTTGGCGCCGCGAAGGCGTAATTTTTCCTCGTTTCGCGCCGCGTGTGGATGTTGGCGCCGCGTGCTGTGCTGTTTGGATTTTTTTTGTTAAAGTTTAACGATGTATAACTTTTTAACTGTTAGTCTGTTTGATGTGCCGTTTCGAACATAGTGAGACTAATTCAGTGATATATGCAATAAAATGGTGTTTGAGTTGTGACTCGAATTTAATTTAAACACTTGATTTAATTGGTTGTGGTGGATTATATTGTTATTGCATTGGTTGATGATTATGACTGTTCAGTTGTTTGGTGTTGATGATTAGCATGCGGTATGTGATGCATGCATTTCATAATCATGTTGTGGGCTGTATCCCTTATGGTGGTGGGACAGCGGTAGCTAATTCCCATTGTGTGGAATTGGTGAGAGAAGTAGCCGAATCTTTATGGTGGTGGATCGGTGAGATGGGTTATCCCATGTTTGGTACCACATGCATTTAGTTGCATTGCATTAGGTTGTTGTGTATAATTGTAACATGAATGGAAGTTGTCCAATGTTATGATTTGTGTGTATTTTGGTATGTATGTTGCTATATTATCTGAATATAATTGATTTGGGTGAATAATGTATGGATGAAGTTGTATTGTTTATATACCTATAACATTTGTTAATGCGAATGAAACTCACCCTTACTGTTGTTATTTTTCAGATTGAGGAGTAGCTTGTGTACTTGGTGAGGATTAGCTCGTCAAGTAGTTCGTTAGAGTCGGTTGGGTCAGTGTCATGCTCTGGTCGTGTAACACCGGGAACGTTATTTTAGAATTGGCTGATAGACTTCTGTTTTGTTTATGGTTTATGGTTGAATCATGAGTCTTCGACTCCAGATGTTTGATTATTCAGTTGTTAAGAATATTCCGCTGTGTTAACATGCTACCTGAATAATTTTTGGTTTATCGTTCCTTTATGGCATGACATGAATATTGTTTATTTTGTTGGCGTTGTAATACTCTTCTTCATGTTTTACTCTGATTTTAATGTTAATTTTCCGCGGGGTTTAGAAGGGTGTTACAATAGTGGTATCAGAGCATAGTCGGTCGTTTGAGTCAGAGTCTTAGTGTCGGTTAATCCTTCGTATACGACTAGTGTAAAGTTGACACTGTCGATACTTCTTGTTCTAATGAATATTGTCTGATATTTAGCAGAACAATGGCCGGAAGAGGGGGAAGAAATGACGACGCGATCGCTGAGGCTCTGGGCATGATTGCTGGTGTGTTGGGAGGGAATGTCAATGGAGCTGGTATTGGTGCTGACAGGCAGCTGAATAGCTTTCAGAGGAACAATCCTCCTTTGTTCAAAGGCACGCACGATCCCGAAGGTGCTCAGAAGTGGCTGAAGGAAATCGAAAGGATCTTCAGGGTGATCGATTGTGCTGAAAATCTGAAGGTGAGGTACGGGACTCACATGCTGTCTGAAGAAGCTGATGATTGGTGGATGGCTAGTAGAGATGAACTTGAATCTGCTGGTGTAGCGATCACTTGGGCGGTATTCAGGCGAGAATTCCTGAGGAGGTACTTTCCTGAGGATATTCGGGGCAGGAAAGAAGTTGAGTTTTTGGAGCTGACACAAGGTAATATGACGGTACCGGAGTATGCTTCAAAATTTGTTGAGCTGGCCAAATACTATGTTCACTATAACAATGATGAAGCGAGCGAATTTTCGAAGTGTGTTAAGTTCGAGAATGGTCTCCGTGATGAAATTAAGCAGGGAATCAGGTACCAAAGGATTCGTCGGTTTGCTGATTTGGTAGATTGTAGTAGAATCTACGAAGAGGACAACCTGAAGCTGAAGTCATCTCACTCCCGTGAGTTAGTTGACAAGAAAGGGAAGAAGCCTATGGACCGTGGTAAACCATATGGTAGAGGTAATTATAAAGCTGGAAGTTGGAAGAAGCCTAGTGGGGGAGACTCTAGTGCTCCTGTTAAGTGCTTTAAGTGTGGGGAACCTGGACATCGTGTTCACGAGTGCAAAAGTGAAGAGAAGAAGTGCTACCGGTGTGGTAAAGCAGGCCACATTGCTGCTGACTGCAAGGGAAGGACTGTGACTTGTTATAACTGTGGTGAAGAGGGCCATATCAGTCCACAGTGTCCTAAGCCAAAGAAGAATCAAACTGGGGGTAAAGTTTTCGCTTTATCAGGTTCAGAGACTACTCCGGAGGATCGATTGATTAAAGGTACGTGTTTTATCCATGGCACTCCTTTAATTGCAATAATAGATACTGGAGCAACTCACTCGTTTATTTCATTGGATTGTGCTAAGCGTCTGAACTTGGAAATATCTGATATTCATGGAAGTATGATCATTGACACTCCTACGTCGGGTTCAGTGACTACTTCGTTTGCCTGTTTGAACTGTCCAATTGATATTTTTGGTAGAGAGTTCGGAATGGATTTAGTATGCCTTCCGTTGGAACAACTTGAGGTCATCCTGGGTATGAATTGGTTGCAATTTAATCGGGTTCATATCAACTGTTTCACGAAGACAGTTATTTTTCCTGAAGATGTCCGAGTCGAGGATTTAGCAATGACTGCTAGACAAGTGGATGAAGCCATGAAGGGCGGGGCCGCCGTGTTTATGTTGATTGCATCCATGGAAGTGAAGAAGAAAGCGGTGAGTAGTGATTTACCAGTAGTATGTGAATTTCCAGAAGTTTTTCCAGAAGATGTAAGAGAGTTACCGCCAGAGAGGGAGGTAGAATTTGCTATTGAGTTAGTCCCTGGGACTAGTCCTGTGTCGATAGCGCCGTATCGTATGTCGGCATCTGAATTAGCAGAATTGAAGAGTCAACTGGAAGAGTTACTGGAAAAAGAATTCATTCGTCCTAGTGTGTCGCCGTGGGGTGCGCCGGTGTTGTTGGTAAAGAAGAAAGAAGGCTCTATGAGACTGTGTGTGGATTATAGACAGCTGAATAAAGTTACTATCAAGAATCGGTATCCATTACCGAGGATTGATGATTTAATGGATCAACTGGTTGGTGCGAGTGTGTTTAGCAAAATTGACTTGAGGTCGGGATATCATCAGATTCGGGTGAAGACGGACGATATTCAGAAAACAGCATTTAGAACAAGGTATGGTCATTACGAGTATACAGTGATGCCATTTGGAGTAACTAATGCGCCGGGGGTTTTCATGGAATATATGAATAGGATCTTCCATCCTTATTTGGATCAGTTTGTGGTGGTATTTATCGATGACATTCTAATATATTCTAAGAGTGAAGAAGAACATGCAGAGCATCTGAGAGTGGTATTAGAACTACTGAAGGAAAAGAAACTTTATGCGAAACTGTCAAAGTGTGAGTTCTGGCTAAGTGAAGTAAGCTTTCTTGGGCATGTAATTTCTAAAGATGGTATTGCCGTTGACCCAACGAAAGTAGAAGCAGTGTCTCAATGGGAAGCTCCGAAGTCAGTTTCCGAAATCCGTAGTTTCCTTGGTCTTGCGGGTTACTATAGAAAGTTCATTGAAGGTTTCTCGAAGTTAGCGTTACCGTTAACTAAGTTGACTAGGAAGGGTCAAGCATTCATCTGGGATTCGAAATGTGAAGAAGGATTTCAAGAATTGAAAAGGAGATTGACTAGTGCACCGATCTTGATTTTGCCGAATCCGGCGGAATCTTTTGTTGTATATTGCGATGCTTCATTGTTGGGATTAGGAGGTGTACTAATGCAGAATCAACAGGTAGTCGCGTATGCGTCGAGGCAACTCAAAGTACATGAGAGAAACTATCCGACTCATGACTTAGAGTTGGCAGCAGTGGTATTTGTGTTGAAATTGTGGAGACACTATCTGTATGGTTCGAGGTTTAAAGTGTTTAGTGACCACAAGAGCCTGAAGTACCTCTTTGATCAGAAAGAGTTGAATATGAGACAAAGGAGATGGTTAGAATTTCTCAAGGATTATGATTTTGAACTGAATTACCATCCGGGTAAAGCAAACGTGGTTGCCGATGCTTTGAGTAGGAAGTCCTTGCATATGTCTATGCTTATGGCGAGAGAATTGGATTTAATTGAACAATTCCGAGATTTGAGTTTAGTATGCGAAGACACTCCTGTCAGTGTTAAGTTGGGCATGCTGAAGTTGACTAGTGGCATTCTGGAAGAGATTCGAGAAGGTCAGAAAGTTGATGTAGAGTTAGTGGATAAATTGACTCTAATTAACCAAGGCAAGGGAGGTGAATTCAGAATCGACGAGAATGGTATTATAAGGTTTGGTAATCGTGTTTGTGTTCCTAATGTTTCTGAATTGAGGAAGAGTATTCTCGAAGAAGGACATCGTAGTGGATTGAGTATACATCCTGGTGCGACCAAGATGTATCATGATTTGAAGAAGCTGTTTTGGTGGCCTGGAATGAAGAAAGAAATAGCTGAATTCGTCTATGCTTGTTTAACGTGTCAGAAGTCGAAGGTTGAGCATCAGAAACCATATGGAGCTATGCAACCGTTATTTATTCCGGAATGGAAGTGGGATAGTATATCTATGGATTTTGTTTCTGGATTGCCGAGAACGGTGAAGAACTATGAAGCCATTTGGGTCATAGTGGATAGGTTGACTAAGTCTGCTCACTTTATACCAATGAGAATGGATTACTCGATGGAGAAGCTGGCTCAATTGTACATTGAGAAGATAGTGAGTTTACATGGTATTCCTTCGAGTATCGTGTCAGATAGAGATCCAAGGTTTACATCCAAATTCTGGGAAGGTTTGCAGAAGGCTTTGGGTACTAAGCTGAGATTGAGTTCTGCTTATCATCCGCAGACGGACGGACAGACAGAAAGAACTATCCAATCGCTAGAGGATTTATTGCGTGCTTGTGTGTTGGAAAGGAGTGGTACTTGGGATAGTTATCTACCCTTGATCGAATTTACCTACAATAATAGTTTTCACTCGAGCATTGGTATGGCTCCGTTTGAAGCTTTGTATGGTCGGAGATGTAGAACGCCTTTATGTTGGTATGAATTTGGCGAAAGTGCGGTGATTGGACCAGAGATTGTTCAAGAAACGACAGAAAAGATTAAGATGATTCAGGAGAAGATGAAGGCTTCTCAGAGTCGTCAGAAGAGTTATCATGACAAGAGACGGAGAACTCTTGAGTTTCAAGAAGGAGATCACGTGTTTATGAGAGTTACACCTATGACTGGTATCGGACGAGCTCTAAAGTCAAGGAAATTAACTCCGCGTTTTATTGGTCCGTTTCAGATTTCAGAAAGAGTGGGAGAGGTGGCGTATCGCATTGCGTTACCACCGACACTTGCGAATCTGCATGATGTATTCCATGTGTCGCAGTTGAGGAAATACATTGCTGATCCGTCACATGTTATCCAAGTGGATGATGTACAGGTAAAGGATAATCTGACAGTTGAAGCTTTACCTACGAGGATTGAAGATCGGAAGGTGAAACAACTGCGTGGCAAGGAGATAGCGTTGGTCAGAGTAGCTTGGGGAGGACCAGCCGGTGGAAATGTTACATGGGAATTGGAGAGCCAAATGAAGGACTCCTACCCAGAACTCTTTGCCTAAGGTATGTTTTCGAGGACGAAAACTTTTCTAGTGGGGGAGAGTTGTAACACCCCATAAAATTCTTTATTTAATTTAATTAATTTTTTTATTAAATATTAGAATTAAGTGGAATTATTTGGGAATAGGGATGAAATAAGGCTAATGGGCCAGTGTTGTAAGAAGCAGTTGGGGGGTGTATCAGTTGCAAAGCCCTTTTTCTAAAATAAAGTTATATTTTCATTAAAATAGAAAAGAGGAGTATTTTTGTGAAAAAAGAACCAAAAGGGAGCAGAGGAGATTGAACGTGGAATTGGGAGAAGAGCAAGTGCGAAGAGGAAGAGCATTCAAGAATTCGACATCGAGGTAAGGGGGGATTCTTCTCATTAACCTCTATTATGGGATGTATGAATGATTCGATGGAATTTGTATGTTAGGATTTCGAATTGGATTATATGTCGGGTTTGGGGTTTTGGGGTTTATAGAACTTTGATTCAATTTAGGTTGTGAATGATGATTGGTGATGAACAATGATGTTAAACCTGATTAGAAGTATGTGTAAACGTGCATTTTATGTCGTATGTGTGGTTTATTCTGCTGAAATTCGCACTGGTATGATTTGAGAGTATTTGGGAGGCATAGAATGCTGTTTTCTGCAGGTTGGGATTTCTGAAAACACCGGTTCGCGCCGCGTGCACAGGGTGGCGCCGCGAACAGGTGGACTGATTGGTAAGATGTTTTGATACGCACAGGTCGCGCCGCGTACCTGTGTTGGCGCCGCGAAGGCGTAACTTTTCCTCGCGTCGCGCCGCGTGTAGGTGTTGGCGCCGCGAAGGCGTAATTTTTCCTCGTTTCGCGCCGCGTGTGGATGTTGGCGCCGCGTGCTGTGCTGTTTGGATTTTTTTTGTTAAAGTTTAACGATGTATAACTTTTTAACTGTTAGTCTGTTTGATGTGCCGTTTCGAACATAGTGAGACTAATTCAGTGATATATGCAATAAAATGGTGTTTGAGTTGTGACTCGAATTTAATTTAAACACTTGATTTAATTGGTTGTGGTGGATTATATTGTTATTGCATTGGTTGATGATTATGACTGTTCAGTTGTTTGGTGTTGATGATTAGCATGCGGTATGTGATGCATGCATTTCATAATCATGTTGTGGGCTGTATCCCTTATGGTGGTGGGACAGCGGTAGCTAATTCCCATTGTGTGGAATTGGTGAGAGAAGTAGCCGAATCTTTATGGTGGTGGATCGGTGAGATGGGTTATCCCATGTTTGGTACCACATGCATTTAGTTGCATTGCATTAGGTTGTTGTGTATAATTGTAACATGAATGGAAGTTGTCCAATGTTATGATTTGTGTGTATTTTGGTATGTATGTTGCTATATTATCTGAATATAATTGATTTGGGTGAATAATGTATGGATGAAGTTGTATTGTTTATATACCTATAACATTTGTTAATGCGAATGAAACTCACCCTTACTGTTGTTATTTTTCAGATTGAGGAGTAGCTTGTGTACTTGGTGAGGATTAGCTCGTCAAGTAGTTCGTTAGAGTCGGTTGGGTCAGTGTCATGCTCTGGTCGTGTAACACCGGGAACGTTATTTTAGAATTGGCTGATAGACTTCTGTTTTGTTTATGGTTTATGGTTGAATCATGAGTCTTCGACTCCAGATGTTTGATTATTCAGTTGTTAAGAATATTCCGCTGTGTTAACATGCTACCTGAATAATTTTTGGTTTATCGTTCCTTTATGGCATGACATGAATATTGTTTATTTTGTTGGCGTTGTAATACTCTTCTTCATGTTTTACTCTGATTTTAATGTTAATTTTCCGCGGGGTTTAGAAGGGTGTTACAGTCCGTTTTGTCACCCCTAATGAGGAGGGATATATTTACTCCAAGAGTAAGTGTAGAAGACTTACTCCAAATCTTAACCATTGATTTTCATTATACACACACACACACACATTTGTAATCCAGTTTTATACACAATAATAATAAACTCCATTTCAATCTTTATTCTTTACACACACACACTCTCTCTCTCTCTCTCTCATAACTAAAATTGTCTCACGCACTAACAAATTGGTATCTAGAGTTTCGGTTAGATTCTGGATTGTGTTTTCAAGAATTACACGTTAGTGATCGGGTTTTCGGGATCATTAGTAGTTAATCATTCAGTGCAAATATGAATGGTACCAATGGCATTACGAATTCTCTTCCAATTCTTGATGGCGAGAATTGGATCAGATGGGGAAAATAGATGCAATCTCTGTTTAGCTATCATGAAACCCTTGAAGTGGTTACTAATTGCGTCCTTGAGCTTGCTGAAAACATAACTCATGCTCATAGAGTCATGCATGAGGAGGCCTAGAAGAATTAATTCAAGGCCGCGTTTCATATTCAATATGTGGTAGACGCGGCTAACTATGATCAGATTTTTCATGTTGAATTGGTGAAGGAGGCATGAGATATTCTTTTCAATTATTACAAAGGACATGAGAAGGTTAAAATTCTCAAATTGCAGACGTTGCGTAGGTAGTATGAATTATTTTATATGGGAGAAAAATAAAAGATTGTAGGCTATAGGTCGAAGATATCATGAAAGGCTGTGGTGAAATCCTTACCGACAAAATGATATAGTTAAGAATATAATGCATATGTTAACCTCTCGCTTTAATCATGTAATTGTAGACATTCAAGAATCCAACAATCTTGAAACCATTAAACTGAAATATTTTGTGGGTTCGTTGGAGGCACATGTGACGACGATTGTTGAAAGGAAAAATGATCAAGATTCAAGACAAGCACTACAGGCTCAAACATGGAAGAAACATGGTGGTTCCAACAAGTTCAAAGGTAAAGGAGACAAAATTCAGAGTAAGAAGTCTTGGTCGAACCCTTAAAAGCATAAGGTCGATGATATGGATTTTAAATCCTCGAAAAGAGGAGAAGGAATCTCCTATCAGAAAGACAAAGAAGAGAAAAAAAGTTGAAGTGCTAACCTTACAAGTCCTTCCACTCCATTCCATCTAAAGCCTTGATCCACCGTTATAACTGCTTCTCAACGCATTTCTGGTTCGTGAATGAAACCAATGGGAATTTTAATTTTTTAATATTCCTCGTGTTTGTAAGAATTTAGAATAAAGGTTTCTAATTATGAAAGAAGGAGTATAATTTTTTTTTAAATAACCAGTCCTTGTAAACAATGTAATTAATCCTTGATAGTATCGACTGATCTCTTTAACTACCATATCCTTGGTTTGAATCCGAGTAGGTCAGATTTTTTATTTTCTGTTTGCCATTTATTTTAAACACATTACTTTTGAATCTATATCAAAAGTCATAATAGCTCCACCAACATGATCATATGTGTTTCAAGTAGAGGAGGCAAAACAGGCCTGATTCTCTGGTCATATCCGTTTTACCCGCACTTTTTTATGAGGCACACTAAGATTTTAGACCCGTACTTTTTAATGTGTCTGATCCGTTCCTTTCCATTTTTATAAGCTTTTGTGGACACTGACATTAACATTTTTTTTTTGCATTTTTAGATTTTAAAGATCCTCGTCACTATTTTTTTGCTCGACAAGATAAAATTTAGGCTCACACTCTCAACTATGTCCGTCTCACCCTATTTTGCTACAAATTTTTGCGGGACAAACATGTCGATTTGCCACCCCTAATTTCAAAAGTTTTACTATTATCATTTAATAAATGAATATTTTAGAAATTTCTCAAATATATATTTCCAAAACCTCTACTCCTATTTTAAATAATTAGTTGGTTTTTCTAATAATATGTATGAGAAATACTTATTACTTATCTATAAATAAACCTAATTGATTAAAAATAAAGTAAAAAAAAAAAACACTCTTTAAGCAAAAAATTTAAATGATGATGACTATTGACTAATGACTTTATCCCATGGTCAAAAGAATGATTTATAGTCTAACATGTAGTAGACATATTAAAGAGGTTTGAATTTCACAAAATTAAAATTGATTAGTTAACATAAATGAAAAAATAAAATAAAAAATTAATAAAAATTCAAACTAAACAATACATTTCTTCTCATCATCATATCACTAACCATTAAAAATATTTACTATTGCTCAAAAAGTAAATATTTTCTCATATACAAAATATCATTTTTTACAATATTCTTTAAATATCCATTTTTTTCCAAACTCTTTTTTTTTTAAAAAAGAAAAAAAATGTTATCATATTCCTTATTAGGGTTTAATATAAGAAGAATGACATAAATAATAAGATTATATATATATATATATATATATATATATATATATATATATATATATATATATATATATATATATATATATATATATATATATATATATATATATATATATATATATATATATATATATATATATATATATATATGTCTGTCCATCTATGGTCATTTCACCTCACATCAGAACTGCTGTATGTATGCAGAGACTGGCAAAGCTTGTCCTGTTTTGGGCCATACCAATACATTAACAATTACCCTATTCTTCTTTATTTCTTCTTGTGATATTAATGTGATGCATAACATTTAACTCTACTTCACATCACTCACAGTCACAAATATTGAAACTCTCACTTTGTTTGCGTTTTTTTGAGGAATAGTAACAAAACTCACCAAACATTTTCTTTCTAGTTTTCATTCCATTTCCAGCTAAAGGAATTTGCATTGTATTTGTATCTCTCTCCCAACAGAAGAAATCTAAGGTATCATTCTCTTCATTTTCTTTAACTATTTATAGTTGTTTTTTGTTAGTACAACCCTATATTCATTCTCCATGCACTGTTCTCTCTTGTTATAGTTTTCTAGCTACAAGTTACAACAAGAAAAAGTTGAAAACCCTAATAAATCCACAGCAGAAGAAACGTATACTATAGGTAATCTTTTTCCACTTAAACTACTTCATTTGTAATCATCTGTTATGTATGTATATGTATATATGGAGCTTTTTTTTTTTTTTGTATTTTTTGTGAAATAATAACTACTTTTAGAATTTTTCATCTCTTTTAGATGTAAAAAAACTGAATTAAAATGTTAAAACTGCCTTCAAAGATTCTCTAGAAAATGTTTTAATAGTTGATCTTGTTTAAAAATGAATTTTTATTATGATAAACCAACACAATATAACACCAGTTTTTTGTTTATAAATAACAAAAAAAATAAACCTTTAAATTATTTAATATTAAAATTAATTTTTTTTATCATGCGAAAGATAGACCTTTGAAGAAAAATCATTTTTATTTGTTTTGTTTAATTTTTTGAAATTAATTGAAGTTTAACTAATCAAATGTTTATTTTTAATAAAAATTAAAAATTATTTGCTTATATTTTTAAAAATATTATTAATTTATAAAATAATTACTTATAAAAAGAAGTATGAAAGAGACACTATTTGTAACTATGTCTTAATAAAATGATTTTTACTATTATATACTAACCAAAAAACAAATTTATGCTTTTATAAAATCTCTAAAATTAATTTGTAAGATCTAGTTCAATAAAAAATGTTCATTTGAATCAACTTATTATTATTTTTTTTTAAATCTCTAAAATTAATTTATTTGTCCTAGTTCAACCTACAATGTTAATATTGTTAAGTTTCAATTTTTCATTGGTTTCCAAGATTTGAATACTTAATCTTCACTTTAGGTGTATTAGTTTACAATAATATTTGCAATTGAAATATGATTCACATTGTTATATAATCTAACAATCACTTATTTTTTAAATCTTAAATAAGGGACCCAAATCTCAAGATTCTCAAAGCTATAGGCAAATTCAATTCATCCATGGAATTGGTTTCTGAATCAACAAACCAAAATGGAAGTGAAAATGGTATCAAGAGTAACAGATATGAGTGCCAAAAGAGAAGAGATTGGAACACATTCTGCCAATACTTGAGAAACCATAGACCACCACTTTCTGCTTCCATGTGTAATGGATCACATGTTCTTGAGTTTCTTCACTACCTTGATCAATTTGGGAAGACCAAAGTTCATAATCCAAATTGTCCTTTCTTTGGAATGCCAACTCCTCCAGCTCCATGTCCTTGTCCTCTCCGTCAGGCGTGGGGAAGCCTCGACGCACTTATCGGTCGCCTTCGCGCGGCTTATGATCAAGCGGTTAATGGTGGGAATCATGTTAATCCATTTGGTGATGGTGCTGTTAGGTTTTATTTGCGCGATGTTCGTGATTTTCAGTCGAAGGCTCGAGGAGTTAGCTACCATAAGAAGAGGAAGAGACCTAATCGCAACATCGCCGCACCTCAATCATCATCGTAAATTTATCGTAAATTTAACGTATGAGGTTTTAAATTGCGGTTGCGATCTCAATTATTATGAAAATCATCTCTATGTTATATATAAATGAATGTTATATATAAATGATGCCACCAATGTTGTTGAAATTGTGGCTGAGATATTGAAGATTTTAAATTTTGTTATATTGCAATTTAAAATGATGCTATATGCAAGGTTAGTATTAAAAAAGATTGTTAAATAATGCTTATGTTTATTGTAGTGAAAGTATAATACACACTCGTGCTTCACTTCAAGCATTCACTTGAATATTTCTTTTATTAATTTGTTATGATTTAAAATTATTATAATTTGTGGCGGATAGAATAATATATATATTCTAATTGAGTTAAATGAATTTAAATTATTTATTTTGAGTTTAGTTTTTTTTATAATATTTATTTATATTAATGTATTAATATACTTAAATTATTTATATTTATAAATTAATAATTAAAAAATATATTTTAATTTATATGTAATGTTTTTTTATGGTGCAAGTCCATTGCATTGGGGAGAAGTTACAAAGTTGCTCATAAAGAAATGTTTTTTATATACACTGAAATATATTTTAGATTCGGTATATGTTAGGTGAAATTTAATATATCTACATTTTAATAATTTTTTGTTTAAGATAAATTAAAGAATCTATTCTTTTTTACATTTTCTGATAATCATTATGTATCTATAATTTCAAATTGTTTACTTATTTTTATAATTGTTTTTAATAATAAATATCTATATATGTTTTTTTATAATAACATTTATATATGATTTAGTTAGGGAATTATACATAAAAATAAAATGAAACGATGAAACATCATGATATTAATATTTCATAATTTTGTATAGATGTGATTTACTTAATAGAATTTTCAACTCAACATTTAGAATAATTCAATTCAACTTTTACTCAAAATTACTTAAATGTGAATATATTAATTATTAAAAATATAAATATATTAAATTTTATATGTGGTATATTGTTTGTTTTGGCTGATATGTTTTTTAGGAGGTTTTTCTTTCTTGGCATCCATGACATAAATAAATGAGTTATAGTTGATTGAGTATTATTGATGAAAGAAGAGTCCCACATTAAAATATGTTAAATAAAACTAAGGAGTCAAATATAATATATGATTGGTCAAATTGAGTTAGGTATATATCAATTGAATCCTATCCTATATATTAATGAATTAAAGGTGAATATTATGAAATGTGTAGAGCAAGACAAAATTGGGTTAGATTACCCCCTCCTATTCTATGCTATAGCTGCATGTACCTGCAGATGTACATGTCAAAAGTAATTTGATATGCCAAAATAACTTATGGAGTATATTAATTGACAATTAGAAGAAGTTATTATTTGCCTAACCCCTATAGCTAGATCAATTATAGTGGGCTTGTTTGTAATAAATCAATAAGTCATTTAAAACATGCGTGATATTTGGTCATCTTAGGTAAGAGAAGGACATTGTATTTAATTTTGAAAATTTCTTTGCCAACCTCCCAACTCTCTAGCCTACCTCTGGTGAAAAACCCAAACTATCCCTGACTTCGGAAGTTCATTTCCGAAATGCAAGAAAAAGGTGTTTTCGGAGATGCATCTCCGAAAGCGCCTTTTTTTTTGAAAAAATTGTCTTATTTCGGAAGTTCATTTCCGAAAACACCATTTCGGAAATGAACTTCCGAAATAATGCGCGTTCTGCAGATTTAACAAAACACTCCCCCTCCCCCATTCATTTACCCTAACTCAAATCAAAACACAACCCCTCTTCAAATTTTCTGCCAAAATCAAGTGTAAGATCAAAGAGCATTCCCAAGTCTTCTTCCAAACTCATCATCAAACACTAATTGGTAAGTTCTACATTGTTTTTTCAAGTTTTAGATCTATTTGAATAAACTCTAATAGGGTGTTTAGAAACTGAAAAAATCACATTAAGATAGGTTAGTACTGATATTAGGATGTTTAGTAGGCATAAAAGTAGTTTTGATTTAGGTTTTTTGGGTCTGCCATTGAAGGTTGCAGAAAAGCTCTGCGCAGGGGTGTTTCAGAAGTTCATTTTCGAAAACACCTCCATCCCAGTTTCGGAAATGAACTTCCGAACTGTATCAGAAGTGCATTTTTTTTTGTTTTTTCATTTGTCTCGCATATTAATCGATTTCGATTGTTTACAGGAACATGTCAGGCAACCAGCCAGCACGCATCAGACAGGGCAGGGAGTCCCAGACTGCGTCGGCTAGACGCGAGCGGGCGGCGGCGCAGCTGGCGTCGACCCAGGGACGGGGCCGGGGACGCCGTGTGCGCGTTCCACAGGACTTGGTGGAGAGTTCATCTGCTTCAAGCTCTAGGAGTAGGCTGGCTCGGGTATCTTCTACCGGGTGTCACATCCTCTTCTGAGACCCTACATTCCCGGCGCTCCTAGGCCAGCACACGAGGAGATCCTGGAGAACCAGCAGGCCGAGGATGATCACGCCATTGATCTCATGCCGATCTGCCAGCGGATATCGATGCTTGGGCGGGACGCGTTGGATCGAGGTATCGTGGAGCGGGGTGGTCCAAAGGCAGTCGCCGTGATGGAGATGATCGTCACTGATGCGGACCGTGCGGCGACATACAGGCGGCAGAGGAGGTCTCAGGGCGAGAGGTTTAGGCACACCCAGTAGTGGTCGGGTTTATATATTTTTTGTTATCGGATTGTATCTTTAGCACACTATTTTTATTTTTTTCGGTTTGTATATATTATTTTCATCGGATTAGTATTTTTTTTTGTTTATTTATCATATTAGTATTTTCAGTTTATCTATTGCTTATTTTATTTGGCGTTTACGTTTAATTAAAATGCGAGACTGTTTTAGATAAAACATAAAAAAAAACACAGTTTCTGCATAATTCGGAAATGAACTTCCGAAACCCCCCAAAATCTGAACAAAGGTGTTTTCGGAAGTTCATCTCCGAAGATACCCCCCATGAGGTGTTTTTGGAAGTTCATCTCCGAAGACACCCCCCATGAGGTGTTTTCGGAGATGCACTTCCGAATTAAGGAAATTTTTTTTAAAAAAAAAAGCGCTTCGGAAGTTCATTTTCGAAGCAGGGGTATTTTGGGATTTTCGCTGGGGGTGACCCCCATAGGGAGGTGGGTAAAGAAAAAATCTCAATTTTTAGTTCTTCCATAATATATATATATATATATATATATATATATATATATATATATATATATATATATATATATATATATATATATATATATATATAATAATCCAAATTATGAATATTTGTTTTTTTTAATATTTATGAACAAATATGATGATATAAATTGTATCTTTTAAAAAAAAAAATTAAGTGTGTTAAATATCATCTAACCATTATAAGTATTAAAGATGATTATAACATAACATATATGATGAATGAACACATATGATAAGACACATTAGTAATTTAAATGACATAAATTATTATAAATTTTTTTGTGAAGCAATATTATAGATGGAAATATTATTTAGTACTTCATTAACTATGAAAGTTAGTATTTATAATTGAGGTTTTAGATGTTCATTAAATATAAAAGTTAGTATCTGCATATGGAATTTTAGATCTCCATGGAATATAAAATTTAGTATTTATATATGGGGTCTTAGACCTCCATTAAAAATAAAAGTTAGTATATGCATATGGAGTTTTAGACTTCATTTAAATATAAAAGTTAATAGTTGCGTATAAGATTTTAGACCTTCATTAAATATAAAAGTTAATATTTACATATGGAGTTTTAGACCTCCATTGAATATAAAAGTGACTATCTATATATGGGGTTTTGTACCTCCACACAAAATTTATATAATAATAGTCACGCTTATTATAGAGTACTTGATAAGTTGTCAGTTTTCTATAATAAGGGGTAAAGCAACAATAACGATAATAGACACTTTAGTTATAAATCACTTGACAGATTACTAGTTTTCTATAACCTAGAAAAATAATAGTAATAATGACATTAAAATGATAAGTATAGAAGACGTGCCTAGTGTAGTAATAACTTCCGATATAAACGATCATGATGATGTTGAGAAAACCCAAATTTTGAATATTTCTTTGTTAATATTTGTGAACTAATATAATGATAAAAGTTACTAATCTAGTTAAATAATATCAAACTAAAAGAAAAGATAGAAGAAAGTAGAATGATATTACTTATGTCTTTCAAAGAAAATTAGTGTATTTACATGAACCAAATGAGAATATTTATACTACTGAAAATATAATTATTACACTAATGTACTAATTGGTATTACTATTTTAAGTTTGACATATTACACATCTATAATAATTGATATTACTATATTAAGTTTGACATTACGATAAATATTTCTTAATAATAATAAATAATTTCCTTATTTATTATAACAACCACCCTTTTAAATATCCATCACGGTGCTCGATTGAAGTCTTATCGAATGGAATTTTAAGGGAACATATGTTTCCTCGTTAAAAATTTTATTAGAAAAAATTTAATGGGATAAAAACCTTAATAAGGGAAAAAGAGTACAGTATTATGCTCCCCCTAAATAGAACATATTTAGTTCTTCTTCAAAGATCTCGGAGGTTCCGCATTCCAATATTTTGTACGTGTTTCTTAAAAACTGGTGTAGGGAGTGCCTTTGTGAAGAGATATGACATGTTGTCACTCGAACGAATATATTGAATATCGACCTCTTTTTCTTTCGAGTTCGTCTGTGAATGAGAAGAACTTTGGAGGGATATGCTTGGTTCTTTCACTTTTGATATAACCTTCTTTCAACTGGGTAACACATGTAGCATTGTCTTCATACAAAATTATTGAATTGTTATCAATTGGTAAACCATACTCTTCTTGGATATGTCGAGTTACCAGTTGTAACCATCCAAACTATTGGCTTGCTTTATGGAGGACAATTACTTCAACACTATTCGAAGAAGTTGCTACAAGTGTTTACTTTTGAGATCTACATGATATTGTAGTTTTACCATATGAAAATATATATCCAGTCTGTGATTTAGCATTATGTGAATTTGACAAATATCATACATTTGCATAACCAAACAAAACTAGTTTTGTATTATTAAAAAAAAAAAACAAATCAATGTCAGATTTAACTCGGAGATATTGAAATATATGCTTTATTTCTTTCCAATTTTTTTGGTAGAACATGAGCTGAATCTTGCTAGAAAATTCACTACAAAAGTTATATCAGGTCTTGTACAATTAGTAAGGTACACGAGTGTCCCAATAACACTGAGGTATGTTACTTCAGAGTCAATATCTTCTTCATTACCTTTCTTAAGTCTAAATGGATCATTTTCCATATTAATTGTTCTACCCATCATTGAAGTACTCAAAGAACTTGCTTTGTCCATGCTAAACTTTTTCAATACATTTTTGTATAATTTGATTGATGTACCAATATAGCATTTTTAGTATACTCAATTTGCAAAGCAAGGTAGAACCTGGTTTTTTCCAAACATTTCATTTCAAATTCTTTCTTTAAGTAATCTATTGCTTCCTTAATTTCTCTATTAGTTCCAATGATATTTAAATCATCAACATAGACATCAATTATTACAAAACCGAATATTACATTCCTAATAAAAATACAAGGGCAAATAGGGTTATTTTTATAGCATTCTTTAAGCAAATATTCACTTAACCTATTATACAACATGCGCCCGGATTATTTTAACCCATACAATGATCTTTACAACTTAATTGTACATATTTCTCTAGGTTTTGTTGTCTTGGGCATTTTAAGTCATTTTGGAATTTCCATGTATATCAATATCATGTAATATATACTAATAAAGTAGTAACAACATCCATAAGATACATATCAAGATTGTTAAATACTAATAAATCAATTAAATAATGAAAAGTAATGACATACATAACAGGATAATATGTTAACCTCATAATCAATTTCTGGTCTTTGGTAAAACCTTATGCAACAATATGAGCTTTGCATTTGACAATCTCATTTTTCTCATTTCGTTTTCTTACAAAGTCCCACTTATACCCAGCCGATTTCATATCTTTCGCTATAGCCACAATAGGACCAAATACTTTTCAACTTTTAAGAGAATTTAACTCAGTATCTATCGAATCCTTCAAATTTTCCCAATCATGTATATTTTGACATTCACTCATATTTTTCAGTTTGAGATTATCATTTTCATTCATAATTTCACATGCAATGGAGAATGAAAATATTTCATCTATACTCATACCTTTTGGGTTCCATAAAATTCTCGTATTAACATAATTCAATGAAATCTCGAGATCATTGTTGTTATAAATATCACTATTAATGATCTCATTATCATTATCTTGTGCTTCTTCAATTGTATGTTTTTCCGTCATTTATTTATTATTATCTACTGTCTTTTCAATATCACTTTCAATCATATTTACCTTTTCCGTTCTTTTTCTTTTTCAGGGATTTTTATCTTTGGATCTCATAGGTCGGCCATATTTCATCTAGCTACATCATCTAGATTCAAAATCTCAATCCGATATGGGACATTTATCGTTGGTACATGAGATTTTGTTACTCTTTTCAAATCAGTAAATGAATCTGGCAGTTGATTTGCTAAATCTTGTAATGTACTATTTTCTTTACATTTTCTTCCCAAGATTTATTACATGGGTTCAAATGTAATAAATAGGGTACATACCATGTTCTCTCATATTCCCAACCTCTTTTGAGGTCCCATCTTTGTTCTTTGTGGTGGAGATATTGGGACATATACTGCATAACTAAATATCTTTAAATGAAAAATATTTTGTTCCTTACCAATTTCAAGTTGATAAGGGGCATGTTTATGATCAGCACTTGGCCTTAGACAAATGAGTGTTGCAATAAATTGAAGATGTTTAATTAATTACTTAGCTAAACCATTTTGTGTATGTACATGAGGAAAATGATGTTCAATAGTAATTCCAATTGAAATGCAATAATTATTAAATGATTTAGATGTAAATTCACTGATATTCTCAAGTCCAATTTTCTTTATAGTATAATTCGGGAGTTGAGCTCTTAGCTAATTATTTGTGCAAGAAATTTTGCAAATGTCACATCACAACTTGATAGTAATCATGCATATGACCATCTACTAGATGCATCAAGTAATACCATAAAGTACCTAAATGGTCTTGGCGGTGGATGGATAGGTCCATAAATATATTGCCTTGAATTCTTTCAAGAAATGCAGGTGATTCTGTCTAAATTTTTCCTGGCGAATGCTTTGTTATTAGTTTGCCAAGAGAACAAGCTTCACATGGTTTATTTTCTTTTTTAAATTTTAAACCTTTAAATGGATGACCATGAGTACTTTCAGCTATTTTACGCATCATTGTTGAACCAAGTGACATAAACGGTCATGCCCAAAAGTCACAATTCTAAGATCTTCTTTTACTACTAAATTACATTCAATTTCATATATATATATATATATATATATATATATATATATATATATATATATATATATATATATATATATATATATATATATATATATATATATATATATATATATATATATATATATATATATATATATATAAGGAAATTTTGGTAGTTTTTCTAAAATTTTATTCTTTCCCAAAATATTAGCAGAAATATTAATTTATTTCATATTACCTTCAGTTTCAGTATCATATCTTTGACGATATATGTCACTAATACTCAACAAATAACTCTTTGATATTGAAGAGCAGAAAACATTGTTTAATGACAAACTTTGTCCCATTTGATAATACATTACAACAAATAACGTTTTTTATGACGAAGCTTTTACCTCCGCCAGAAAAAAATTGAGGTATTATGCCAAGACGCACCATGTTTTTTTTATTTATAAAAATAAAAACAATATATTCTCTCGGTTTTTAATAAAACCGAGGGGAAAAACAAACCAGGACACACTTTGAATCCCATTTAAGGTTGTTTATATTTTTTTTTGTTTATAAGTGAAAACTAAATGATCTAATCCTTCGGTTTTCTTACAAATTGAGGAATAACATAATCAGATTTGACTATAAAAGCACTCGCTAAATCGGTTTTACCTTAATCCTAACTTATATGTTGTCGTTGTCCTAAACTAATACGCTTCATTCTTTGGGATGGATTGCAAGACAAAAAAATCTTCAATGTCCTTCTAACTTTGAACAAAACATTTTTCTGCTCTTGCAATCTATCTCACATAATAATGTTGATATTGTATTTTTGGAACACCTCTCTATTAAAGAATGTTGGAAAAGTTCCCTATGATAGATTTTGCAAGTACAAAAGATATTCTAGCTTTCAGGTTAAACAAAGATGTTTGTTCAACCTTTTAAGAGATATATGCAACAAAATTTGGAAATGTAGCGATGATGATGATGATGATGATGAATCTGAATTTTTTTAATATTCTGTGTAAACAATGTAATGTTTAAAAAATAGATATTATTCACCTCGGTGTTATTCTAAAAATATGTATCCAACAAGATATGAATTAGAGCAAAGATGTGTTGTTCTCCAAGAACAACATCTACTATGATAACACTATATTTGTTGTAATAATATAATTTAATATTATGTGTAAACAATGTAATATAAAAAAAAGTATATACACATTTTACCTTAGTTTTTGTTAGAAATCAAGAGAATAATTTTAGCGTGACAATTGGGAATATTGATCATTGTCCTTTAACAAATTTGTGTCGTCCATTTCATGAGTATCAACGCTCAAGACACTTTTATTAGTGATTCGGGTGAAACATAACAGACATACATTATAAAAGCATTCTCATTATCAATAATTCCTAATTAAACATATAACATGAAAAAATTGAAGCATAAAAAACTCGGTAAGGTTATCTACGATGGATTGCAAGAGTAGAAAATAAATTGTGTTTAAGGTTTGTGTTCTTCAATAATAAATTATTTACGGTGTTCTTCAATAATCATATATTTTTTCATTTAACTAATTTTTTTCTTATTTTACATCAGAAACAAATAAATGCGAAAGGAATCTAGAATATATTGCATCCAACATTTTATCTTCCCCGATATTTCAATAAAACGAGGATCTAAAATTGGTCTTTGCCAACAGTGATGATGATGAATTAGATTCAAAATTTGTTATATATATATATTTACAAAAATATTCTGTGTAAACAATGTAATATTATGGATAAATAATTTATAAATATTATGTAGTTTGTAATGAATTAAAAAAATATCAATCTTACCCCTCGGTGTTAAACAACTAATTTATAAATATTTTGTAATTTAATAACCCAAGAGGTTTCATGCGCTACTTTTGAAAATATTAAAAGTGTAGAAGTTGGGATTTGAAGCCATGTCAATAGAATGGGTATGCCCAGCATAAGAGAAGATAAAATCCACCCCGGGGAGGTTTGATCCGCTCCCTATGCCTAATGGCCAGCTACTTCAGCATTTGCTTAAACGATCATTGGTGGAGCTACAACCAATTGGCCTTCTTTTTAGTTCATGTTCTCCCAATTCTGACGAGAATGTCCAATGTGAATATCACCCAAGTTTACAGGAGCATACACTGGAAAATTATTGGGCTTTCAAACACAAAGTCCAAGACTTGATCGAAGACAAGAAGTTGACTTTTGAAAGAGGAATCCTCTTTGTGAACGGTCACCCCTACTTTGACAAGTGCAAAAAATGTCAAGCAGCATCTCTTATTTCCACTTGTAATTTCATTGTTGCTAAGTTGTTTGTTTCTTAAGTTGTACTCTTTGATCAGTAATTTTAATAAAATGAGCCTGCATCTTTTTTCCATTCATATTCACTCTTTCTTATGCCATCACTTATCACAGATATCAATACTTTTCATTTCACTTTTAACAAGCTTTGAGAGAGAATGATGATAACAAAATTACTCAAATTTTTTGAAGTGTGCTTTAATAGTAAGACTTGGTTGACGATGTAAGGTATTTTTCACTTTCCAAACACTAGAGAAATAAGAAGTTAATTCATAGTCAACCCCTTCAAGCCTGAAGTTGGTGTTCTTTCTATTTTTCTTAAAACCTTTAATCTGAACCATGTGCAGGGTAGATTTCAATTAATTCAATAATGTATCCTAATGCAAGAGAATCAATCTATCTAACCATCTAAGAGGTTTAAGCATATCATCTTCTTTGTGCATATTATCCATCTGTCATCGAGGAAGAAGTGAAAAGATAAAACTCACAATAGTAAACATGAAAGTCACAACCTTCATGAATCAAAAGAAAAATCTCAAGAATTATTCCAAAAAGAGCTTGCTAAGTCAAACGAAAATAGTTAACAAAAAACCTGAAAAAGCTAATTCAGCGCATCCCAGTGGACCGCAAATTCAAAAGAATCGGTCCATGCAAAAATAGGGATTAAAATTTTGGCATATGCTATACATGTCACTGCTGATGTCTCAATATCAGAACATGATGTCAAGATGGATGTTACAACATTTGCGAACAGACACAATAGAACATAACATAACTAATCAGACTATAATTATGTAGACATGAGATACAAAATGATAAACATCACAGATACATGTTAAGACAGATGTCTCAACATAAATCACAATGTCAGGACAGATGTCTTGAGATCATCTGCTGACAGATCACACATTTACCAAAGAAAAAATCATGCAGAACAGTGAATAACACAATCAATTGTTAACCCAGTTCGGTGCAATATCACTTACTCTGGGAGATACCAAGCCATGAAGGAAATCCACTATAATAGTATTAGTTCAAAGCCTAAACAGTCCCTGTTTACAAGTTTTCTGCTAATCACTACCTCGTGCAATTTCTACCAAGAAATCAATATTTAGATATGAGAAATCCCATCTCACTTCCAATCACCACAGTGATGTACCTGCAGCCACAAACCTTGTGACTGAAATCAAAAGAACCCAATAGAAAGATTACACTTTCAAATATACAATAATTAATTTTGCTTAAAAGCTTCAACCAAGAACAATACTCAACTCTTTCCTTAAAAGCTTTAAGAGTGAGAACAATAACTTGACAAACAGTTAAATAACAACCAGTCTACCACATGGTATCAAAAGATACATGGGTGACTTAAAACACAAGAGACTCTCAAAACCTAAGACTTCTAACCTTCCCCTGATTTTACAATTGTAAAAGACTTAGTTACATTAGGTCTAGGGCTCTCTTTAAATACTCTTCACCAGTCCATGGGATTCGAAACATTTACCCAAATATTACTTGATCCACAAGCTGAGAGGTGCAACATATATGCAGAGAAATCTTTTTGAATCTTGGAACAAATCTTCAAGTTTCTTAAATTGTCTCAATGTCCAATTTTAGAAATTTTAATTGTGTTACAAATTTGATTCAATAGTTCCAAATTAAATCTTTTTGAACTGCGCAAATCATTTAGATATATCTGAAAGAAATATCACAAAATCAAATCAAATTTGTCAAGATTTAAAACAACATATCTTAATTTAAAACAGCCTATCTGTCGGAATATCTGTCTTCGATGCAACCTTCTCATTATGTTGTACCAACTTGATAAAAATGTTATGACATCTTGCTCAACATCTGTTATGAACCACGTTTTAGAAAAATTGTTTCCAATCCTAAAACCATGGTGCTAACAATTTCCCCCTTTGGCAAATCTTGGCTAAAACAACCAAATCACAAATAATTATGGAGGTAGGAATAAAACCACAAACATACAAAACACAAGCTTCATGAAAACGTATACACTTTGTAAATTCTGTAATCATTACATCATCATTTTCAATACATTAACACAACTCAATAGCTTGTACAATCAGAAAGTTTCTTTAACACAGCTTAATAGTTTGTACAATCATACGGTTTCATATATCAGGGATAACATGATGTTTCAGATCTATCCAAGAATACTCTTCCTGACTCACAGAACCAATTCTTGTCACAGAGAACTAATTCTCCCCCTCAAGTGGAAGAATAAACTTTTCCCGGAGCATAATAAAACCAACCTGAACTAAGACTTGAACTATCCAAGTTCACTATATTAGAAGATCATGCAGCAGAAGTAGCAGACATAACTCAGAGCACACTAGCCAAGGTTCTCCATAAACCTCAACATTCAGGATGTTAGAATATCTGGTAGAACATCATGCACACATCACCAGAAACAAAAGTAGCAGCAGCACCAACAGTAGCAGTAACACCAATTAGCACTAAGCATGACAGACAATCATGCCCCCTTAAATAGTTGCATACACCAAACAACCACAGTAGACTCTTCTATTTAACATGTCAAAACATGTGACATGCAACACTCTTTACTTCTAAAAAATTAAAATACTAAACCTACTTATAATTACTAACACACTATACTCCCCCTTTTTAGCCAAAAATTGACAAAAATAGAGTGAGTGTACAAAGACACTATAACCATACTAGAAAACAAAAACAAAAACAAAATATTTTTTGTATTTTTTTATTTGACGAAAAACAAATAAAACTACTCAATCCTTCCACCTGAGTCCTTGAAGTTGACCCAATCGTCATCAACATCTAAGTCAGAGTCATGAAAATGATTTTTCTTGAATGATTTTATCTTTGACACAAATTTCTTCCTTGTTATTGATGTCTCAGTAGATGTTCCAACATTGGACACAATCTTCTATAGATTATTGGACACAAATTTCTTCCTTATTACTGATGTTCCAACATTGTTACTTATATTTATTTCTGTTATTATCTTCTTATCTTATTTAATTAAAAATATATAATTTATAAAATTTATATAATTATAAACCTCAAGGCACTCTATGACAATGGTGACAAATAGGTAGATTCGCTTAGTTTAAACTCATAATGTTAAAGTTCATGAAAAACGAATTGGGCAACGGGTATAATATAATGTGGAGTTTAAAACTTTAGTCCGATCTAATAGGGCAAAGTGGAGTAGGTCTGACACTACATCTTTTAAATCTAAAAATATAAAATTTAAATTAATATATATGTTCGTAAAAAGTCGAAAAAACAAAGAGAAACAAGACGCAGTGATAAAATAGACATTCTTCTCTATCGTAGTATGTTGCACATGTCAAATATTAGTTAAGAAATTATAAGTTCATTTTTAAGTTGAAACAAACATAGATTTCAAAAGTTAGTTCTGACTCTGGATTTTTGTTTGGCTCTAGATCATACTCCTATCATATATTATATGATATGAAATGACCATCGTACAAGCATCCCGTAATCCACGGTTAGCCTTTCAAATGCTATGCAAAACAGTGTATACAAGGACTATGAGGTTCCCTTCCTTTCTGTGCTTCAACTCCACATTTGTACTACCTGTCGGCAGAGCTGATACCACCTTGATCATCGAGCCTACTTCCAATCTAGCTGACATATTTGTAATTTGGAACTATACAAATCAAATAAGATCTTCAACCAGAAACAAATTTTATCTATGGTCCAACAATTATCTCCCCTCTCCTACAAATTATAAGAGATGATCACTATCGTTGTATCAATAGGTTATGGGAGATCGAAGAAGAGAGAGTAATGTGAAAATAATTGTATATTCATAAGAATAAGTGTGTGTTATTATTCACATCACCACATACTTATTTATAGGCAGTTAACATAATTAACTTGTTAGTCGAATACATGCTAACACATTTCCACCGCATGTGATATTGAAAAGAGTAAATATGAAATATCACATACAAAGCAGTTAACATATAGGCACTAAAGTATCACATAATGAGATTTATGAAAGTTGATGATATAATAAAATTGAACGTTAAAGAGAAATTAAGGAAGATTGTCTATTAAAAAACAATTGATTTGAAACTATCGTCGAAACCGGTTAAAATAAAGAGTTCCTCTAAAAAGGTTAAACCGTAAGAAAGTGACAACTCCGCGAGAGGGTTTCCTTCAAATTTTGAACACGATGGCTCACACTTTCCGGATTCTTCGACTCCAAAATCTCAAAAGAGTATTTTCAAGGGTGCTCGCATTAGCAAACAATCTCCCTCACCGCCATTACCAATAATCAAACACATTGAAGAGATGTCGTTTTTTATGCATAAATATATTGAGTGAATTATAAATGTCAGAGGTGATGACAATTGTGATTTACGAGTTGTTTCGGGTTTGCTCGGTAAGGGAAGAGACGACTACCAATTCGTTCGTCTTCATCTTATACAAGAGATGAAGACGCCTAAAGAATCATACACAAATCTATATTGAAACAAAGCAAAATACGATGAAATTTTAAATGATCTAGTTCTTTGTCTTAATGATCTGGCTCCGTTTAACAAATGGATGCGTTTCTCGAAAATGAGACACCTTATAGCAAGTGATTATGATAGGATATGCATTGCGTTAACACGATATGGTTTCTCAGAAATATTCTTTCCACTTATGAGTAAGTCACCTCAAAATCTATCTGAATGCATCATGTGTATAGGTTGGCTATCAATAAAAAAATATTTTATTCATATTTATTTGAAACTTGAATGTCCAATACCAAATACATCACTAGAGTGGACGACACATTTCACGCAAGATGCTGGAACTTGGTCGGATCACTTTTTAAAAAGCATGGAAGAGTTCATCAAATTGAGCGGTATTAAAAGAAAAACAAATAAGAAAAGATCGAAGAATGAACCCCCAATAGATTTAGACAGTGACACATGTTTTGATGCATTTTAATTGTAATCTAACAATGTAACACGCTTTTTGTATGTAACGCACTGCATTATGTTATAAAATTGGATGGTATTTTTTTGGGCATTTTTTTTAGTATGAAAATTGGCTCTGCATAATACCATGACTTTGTTCTACATAATTTTTGGATGGTTACAGAGATGCATCTCCGAACACACCTTGTTATTTTAAATAAAAAAACATAACTACGGAATATACGAATGTGCATCTCCGGATAAACCCTTATTTTTTGAGAAAAAAGGCAGATTCAGAGATGTATCTTCAAATTCTTTCTTGAAGATATGGTCTCTCATTCCATTTTCTATACCAAAATAAGAATGAATCCTTATCCTCATCTTGCATTTGTGTATTTCAATAGCGTAAATCTCCCTCTTTAATTTACGGTCTCCGAGGACATACTTCTTGTTGATCTGAAATCCAAACTAAATACTCTGTTGTGATATCCAAAAAATTGAAGAGTTGTCAAGCTCGAGTATCGTTCATTCTCCATTAACAGCGAAGAAAAAGTACACTTTAGTATGCTTGAACTGAAGACGGATGATGATTTGAAGGTTATGTGGAATACTTTTTCCGTTACTCAATAAAGGGTCTAATTGAGGTGGACGCGACGATTCAAAGATCAGTCGAAAATATTATAAGGATGTTACAACATCCTCAACCAACTGTTAACCTGTAATATTAAATTTATGTAATGTTTATATTTGTAATTTTTATTTTGATTTAATTTAGGTTGGTTTTCCATTCTGCATGCATGTTGCTCTTTTGAACTAACGCGTATTATATAGATGACCCGAAAAGCTCACAAAATTCCGAACCAAGAGAGATTACATAAATACATCTTCGATCACTCTTAAGAATCACTCTTTTGTGCATACAAAGATGCATCTCAGTACCAAATTGAACAGAACAAAGGTTTCTTAACAATTTCGTCTAAGATATGTGTGAAAAATGTGCGTCCGAAAATAAATCTCCGGAAGCCATGGACATTTGAAATTTTTCACAGCGGTGTAATTGAATACATGAAAAAAGCAACTCCAAAGCCTTTTACAGCTCTCCATATCTATTGGGCTATACTAGAAAGTGTAAGTTTGCACTTTCTTCAGTGGTGGTTCCTAAATCTTGTTTGTTCGTAGTAATTTTTGGGTCTAGCAAAATGCACATTTTACACTTCTCCAAATCTATTTGCCAACTCCACACATGGAAATATGTCTGGAAAGACAGATCATGAATCCTCGGGAGAACAAAGAACTCCATGTATACCAAAGTAATATATACGTTTGAGTGTGTCAAAGCTGTGCACATTGATGTGTAAAGAGCTTCTTAGCATAATAAGATGGAGAGGAACCAAAAATTAGATGCAGGCATATATGAATATTACAACCGTGATTGGAAAAATTGAATAAATAACTCATTAAGCACACTTTAATATTGTCAAGAATCAAGTTTCCAATAATCTTAAGCTTGCACGAGCTTAGAAATGGTACAAATATCTCTATATAACAGATCTGAACATATTGTTTGCTTGTGCAATAGAGCATAAATATGGAGTGTGGAAAAACATACACTCTTTTCAGACTAAGGAAAATATACATCTCCCCAAAATACAGTTTCAAGAAAATAATTTCACTTGACAACCACTTTGTCACTAAATTGCTACTCGGATCTTCAGATAGGTTTTATGCTTTTCTCAAGTCTATAACTAACCGATGAAAAAGCTTTTGAATACAACCTGGGCGATCGGTCAATCCAAGATAGAAGACCCATTGTAGCATAGATAGGACTTGAGTGTTCTATGCAACTTCAAAAATACTCTGCCTCTATTTCTTCTCCAGCGGCTGGTTCATCTAGTGAAGTCAGCTCTTCTTTCAAAGCTTTATACAATATAGTCACATGATTATTCACACAGTCTTTAAAAATCCACGAACTTCAACAAGGAAGCTATTCAGATTTTTCCTAAATCTCTGATAGTTTATTCGATCAAGGGAGAAAGAAAGCTGATTTGCACTAGTTAGTGACTGCAACGCATTTACCAGCCTTGATCTGAGATTTGGATCTGCTTGTCTCTCTATCAATTCATTTCCCAATCTCTGTAAAGAAAAAGACATCTAGGGAATCATTCATCATTCAATAAATGGAATTAAATAAAAATAGGAAGACTTGGGTATGTGCTAGAATAGTGAATAGTTATTATTTACAAACTACGTGCAACAGAAGAAAGGGATTTAATCAAGAATTGAGCAAAAAAACTAGAAAAAAAAGAAAAAAAAACCTAATATGAAAAGTAACTTGCACATTTATCATCAAATTTTGATTTTGGCTTAAATAACTTTTTAGTCCCTATAATATTTGTACATATTAAAGTTAATCTTTATTGTGGGCATCAATGATTAAGATCTACCATTGACTCTTGATGTGGCCAAAGTATTCCATATAAGGCTTGGCAAATTCAAATTTTCAAATGGTGACAGAGCCTGTTGTAAATTTGTTATTGGGCCATCCACAATTGCTGACACACTTGAAATGCGCCGTCCTATGTGTGACGAGTTGTTGATTGGGCCACTGTGTCCAAAATGTCCCACTCTAGGCTTGAGAGGGTATGTTGAGGTCCCAACTCGATTAGAGATATGACCAAAGTAGTCCCCTGATAAGATTTGGATGGTCCTTCCCTCTTTTAAACTAACTATAGAATTGAGGTAAGTCTAGCTCAAATTCTAAAATAATTAAAGTCTATCCAATATATGTTACTGAGTTAGGCTACTTGTGTTAGTCCAAGCTCTAGATGTCTATGCGCATAGGGGTGTTGTTATTGAGTTACCCGCTTTGTTATTGGTCCAAATGTCTAATATCGGGTAAGGGACTGGACTAAGATCTGGTATCAACAAGAGATATGAGCAAAGTAGTCATTATAAGGCTTGGAAAATCCACGTTTCGAGCTCACTTTTGGAGTTGAGTTAGACACAACAAATTTCTAAAAATGTGAACCATATTTTAACCTCTTCAGAGCATGGGCTAATCCCAAATAGAAATGTTAGGCCGATCTAGTAACCCAAGTTGGGCTAAACCATGCCCCAAGTAGGCCATACTTTATGACTCATATCTGCTTAAGGTCAACTGAGACAATAATTTCTGTAAGTATACCGGAAAAGGTGTATATACATGGCCTGAAAAGTTATTTACGGTTAGTAAGTTTTACCAAATGCAAGTTAAAGCAACATACATACCTGATACAGGTCTTTTTCACAAAGGATTAGTGGAAGGAGAGCATCTGCTGCAACGCTGATAAGATCAGAACTATAACAAGGCAATAATATTAGTTAGAATGTGGATTTCCAGTAGTATTGACTACATCAAGATATATAGCCTACTTTGAGCTTTAAACTAGAAAAGAAGGCACTTGAACCTGTTTGCAACTCTAAATCATTTGGCACATATTATAAATTCATATGAAGTAATGATAAGAAAAATAGCTGTCAAGTAATCCCCAAACGCTCAAGCTCCACTTAAGGTCGTGTTTAGATAAACGGTTTATTTGCGGCTTTTAGCACAAGCACTTACCCATGACAAACGCTTATGTATAAGCTCTTTCTATGGTAGTTTTGGTTTTTCACTAGGGTGGGGGAGCAATGCTTAGAGTGGGAAAAGCAATTCCCCTATTTTTTGGCTTCAGCCCATAATATCATTATTTTTGTTCACGCATTCGGAGAATTAATAACCGTTCGATCAGGATCAGAAAAATAATTATTTCAATTTTTATTATAACTTAAAATTCACAACTTAAATCGACCGTCTGGTTTTGATCAAATGGTCACTACTACCCCAAATGCGTGAATGCGATATAACATGACTGCAGGGAATCCGCAGCCCTTGTTCTCATTCTGTTATAATCAATCAAAACAGAATTTCAAAGTATTCTAGAATGCATTTCTGCGACTTATTCACCATTTTTAAAAGAGTCAGGTTTTGATCTCCGATCATGACAGAACCACCTCCTCAACCATATACCCCATCGCAGTCGTTTTCCAAGCAGGATTTTATTTTGAAGATTTCCGAAAAGCTTGATGAGAAGAATTTCCTCGTTTGGCGCCAACAAATGGAACCGGTTGTGAATGCTCACAACCTTCAAAGCTTCTTACTCTATTGTAAGATTCCAGATCGGTACATTACTGACACAACCAAACTTTTGCACCTGGACGCAACAAGATTAATGGTAGTTTTCTTGGCTTCAGTCCACTATCTCGAGCTCTGTTATGACTCGAATCATTGGTTGCGCTCATATGTCGTACCACTGGATGTGTATTCATGATCATTTCCATAATTGACTCGCTCGATGCACGTCAATTACGCACGGAAATGTTTGCCACTACAATAGATGATTCACGCATCAAACTACTTGTGGATTCTCTTGCTTTTGTTGGCGATCCCATACCTTCTCAACACATTGATGTGATTCTTGAAGGCGGTCCACAGGATTATGGATCTGTTATTTCTGTTGATAGCAAATTTGAGTTGATAGAGGGAAATGAAATTTTGGTTTGAATAGTTATTCTTAAAATGTTATTTTAGATATTTCACCTTTTTATTGAAACATTTTTTTTATATCAAAATTTCAAAAAATCACTTAATTTTGAAGCTATTTCAAATAGATTTTCATGAAAATCATTTTCGAAATACAACTTTTTGAAAAAATTGTGATTTTGACTAAGTTTTGGTCTTCAATAATGTATGTTTATGTTATAGGATGTCAAAATAAGTGTTTCAATTTAGAAAAAACGAATATAAAAAAACTTGTAATATTTTGAAAAACGGTTTTGTAAAATCTATTTTGAAAAATACGAAGAAAAAATCTATTTTTTTTAAAGCTGAAACAAACAGGCCCAGAGCCTAGAGTTTGAAGTTAAAGCACTACATATTGCTCATGATATGAGTCTTTCCAAGTATAACAAGAAGATCCAACTTGATGTGGCCTCTATTAACCTCACATAGTCAAATCAATAACTAGGTTTAACTTAGTCAAGTTAACCTGCCTCTCAAATACTGGAACTGTCTTTTTCACTGCTGAGTATTTAATTACAAGTTTCTCGAACTCTTTGGTTGTACTTATTTTCCTTTATTGCGTCCCTATAATACTCACAAGTTGTCTTTCCGTTCTCATAAGTTCGTATTTTTAAGATATTCCACATCTCATGTGTTATAAATGTCTATCTCCATCAGGTATGTAGGCTTTATATCTCTAAGGAAGTAATTTTTAATGAGTCTAGATTTCCTTACAGTGACCTATTGCCTCTAATTCTGCTCCAAATGTAATCTAGTCATATCAACTAAATTATAATCCTAAACAGAGATAACACAATTGGCAGTCCAAAACAATGACAGGGTTAGATAAGAGTAAGATACAGAAAGAAAAAGAAACACATTTGCATTCTCACCTGTAATCCTCAAAAAAGAGCAACTGCAGCAATGAACGGAGAAAGCGGCTCAAAAGACCTTCCTGAGTCTCCCCACTTGAATGTGCACCCAAGCCTATATTACCATTACCAGTCTCTTTGTAGTGGTAAGAAGCAAGAGCTTGCAGAGCTCTGAGACACTTACTAACCACATCTACATCCTACAAAAATCAATAAGGAAATAATTATTTAGATTTGAGAAGTGCAGTGTGTAGTGAAGTTTTCTCCTTTTTCTAATTTTAAAAGAAGAAATTTATCAAGGGCATTTGAAGAGAATGCTAAATTAGCGAAGACTCTCTAAGCATAGAAGTTTCTCAATGTCGATCTTTGTAGCCTCTTATTGTCTCATACATAGACACAAATATGCTCTTAATCTCCAAAAATATAATGCTTTTTTAAATAAATCGTGATTTTAATTTATTTATTGTTATAGTCTAAACTTGTCAAAAAATTTGTCTTTAGTCCTCACCAAGAATTGCATTTAAGGATTTAAAACATATTTATGTTATATGTAGGGACTAAAAATTTCCATGTTTAAACCCATCAACAAACGATATCTATTATTAAAGAATAAAAGCCACATCTACAAGTATATTACAACCTGATGGTGTAGACCAAAATCAAGAGTTCCGAGTATATGAGTAAAGGCTTCACTATTTAGTTGTGCGAATGTTTCTGGATAAACCTCCAACAAATGTGACAAGAGAGAAAAATACTGCAGATAAATAATATGGTATCAGCTTTTGGAAAACGAGTTCAGTATTATATCTACGTTGTACATCAGTTTCTTACATCGTGACAAAGTTTGGGATATTTCAAAAGGTCCATAGAAATCAGTGGTGTGACTATGTGAAGACCAAAGTAAACCACCTGCAAAATCAAGGCTATAGAGATTCATTATCCAACTTTACATGAAACAGGGAAATGTAATAATGATACCACCTGAGATATGTTAGTGCCTTGGGCCTCAATTGAATCTGACGAGAAATCAATCTGTCAAATCAGTTATTTTTCAGTTAAGTTGGTCTAATTTTAAAAAGTATGAGGTTCATGTAGATCTCTTTCCAATTTACAAAAGGAAAACCTTTACCATGTCTTTAGAACAAAGACTTGAAAGAAGTTGAAGAAGAGCACGCAGATCTTTATACTTGTCTGTCTGTGCCTCACTAAGTAAGTTGCTTGAAAGACTTAGCGATATCTGAAAGAGTGAAAAGAGATTTGATGTTTAAAATAAGGAAGAAGAAAAGGCAAATTAGCAATGCTGTGGGTTTTCTTAAGTAATACTGATAGCAATATCATATTGACTTCACATAGTTTAATCAAAATAATTATATTGTAGGATTATACGGATTAAAAAGAAAGAAAAAGCAAAAGCAAAAAATAGAGGACGGGAAACAAACACAGTTCTTTGTATCTCATAATATATGCCTCGTTCTAAAGAATGTCTTTGTTGTCCATCTAATTTCTCAAGATTAGTTTAATGGTTCAACAAGACTGAAACTTCATTAGTACAATTTGAAATTTTTACAAGGGATTAGATTCCAAGTTGGAGAGGTAGCTTGAGGATACAACTTGGAATTTCTCATTTTCCCCAGACAATAAAAATCTTTAAATAAAATAAGGTTCCTTTTAAAAGAGACAGAGAGTAGAAAACCCATTCATACAGGCGTTATTTTACTCAAATCAATTTTATGATAGCAACATTCAGAGCACCATAAAGAAAGTTCCAGCCATGTCTATGGCAAGATTGCCATTCAGAGCAACATTCAGAAAAGTATATCTTCAACTAGTCACAATGTTCCTCATGTGCTGAAATATTGTCCCATATAAAAAACACCATAATTGAAAAAAGAAATTTACCTTGCCAATATTGTGAGATGAATACAGCTGAAGCAAACGCGTGCAGAAACTGACAACGGCAGCAGTTTCTTGGGCCTCCAAGTAAGTAATTTGTCCATCAACCCAATCCACTACAAATTTTAGTAGCAGGTAGACAACTGCAGACTAAGCAATAATAACATTCAAGTACAGAATAGCAAGTTTAGACACATTTGTCTAACTAAAAAAGAAGATAAAATGAAAAGGAATATAATTTATAATTAATCTAGTAAAGGAACATATTATAAGGATAATATGAATATGTTCGAAGATAGTCCTGGAAATCACACATGAGTCACAAGAGCATCTAGGATATATTAAACAAAATAATACAAAAGAATGTCAGTGCTACCTCATGTTTATACACTTCAAGTAAAACTAGTATGGGATTCACAACAGAAAATCCTAGCTCATATATAGCTTTCTGAGTTCGAGGTTCAGAGGCACTTGCAGCTCCACGTAGCCGTTCTAACATACAGCTGACCAACAGGAGGATATCTGGTTGTTGGGCAATGTTTTTAAGATTACTCTTGCTGGACATCTCCACTATGTATGTTGCTATATGACCCATGAGATTCCTTACATACCTTAATACAAACAGACAAATCTTTACACGGTGTCATGAAATTTTTTAAACTATAAAGAAAGCTGAGATGAATACTCACTGACTTGACTCTTCTGAATTTCTCACACCTGAAGCTGAACGAACAAGTGTTTGTGCAAGAGATCGCTGAAGCAAAAAAAAAACAATGAATGTCATTTAGACAAAAGCAGACAGCATCAAAGTAGCTGGTGGCAGTAGTAGAAGTTAATCAGTTCCTACCTGATGCGAAGTATCCAACAAGAACAATGTCTTTTCAGTGGAAAATGCAGTTGCAAGTTCATGCCATGAATTCTGCATGAGAAAACACAAAATCAAGACAGTGATGCTCCAATAATATTACTCTTGTTTAAGCAATCATTAGCATAAAAAATGAAAGGTTACTGACTGTAATATAGTATGAAGGTCCTGGAGACATAAGTAATGGAGCAAAAACCATTAATTTTAGGCACGTGAAATGTCCAAAGTCCAAACTAAATCACTTTGTTAAGAAACAAAAGCAGAAAGTATGAAATGAAAAAGAAGCATTTTTTATAATGAAGTTTGAAAATGCAAATACTACCTATTTTTTGAGCATTTACTAAATTTGTTTTTTTTTATTTTAAAATATAGGCATTTAATAAAGTGAATCGAATGCCCCTAAACCAATTTCCCTCGAGGCAACTCACCAACAAATCATTAATTATGACTCTTTTATAGTTTCAATTTCCCTGTAACTCTTTAGCTAGGAAAGAGATAGAGTTTATATATTAGAATCAATCGCTGTAATTTTACAATACAATACAACAAATTTTTCAGAGTTCCTTCTTCACCTTTTTAACCTTCAAGAGTAATTACTAAACTTAAATCACACAATAACAAATAATTATATCATTTTAAAACATACAGATTCTAAAGTTTCAATCAAGATAAAATTGCAGATTTTGATGTTTTGTCAAAATAAAAGTACAAGTACTAACTCACCAGAGCAACAAGGTGAACACATATATGCCTTTGCTGAACCAGTGAATGGAGTAACATATAACATGTGAGGCCCTGGAAAAAAAATAGTAACCACACAGCAAACATTGCATTAAGAACAACTATGAAATCAAATGGGTTTTCATTTATTCCGGTACTTCACAAAGCAACATTTCCAAATTAGAAATAGCTAAGGCTCTGTTTGCGAGTTAGGAGGGGAGGGGAAGGGAGGGCTTCGGGAAAACAAAAATTGAAGAAAATATAGAGAAATCTTTAACATTTTTAGAAATAATTTTGTATAGAATGATACATGAATATTTATCATTAACATAATTTTAATTTTCGAAATATTATAATAGCATATATTATATTTGAACAATTTACTAAGTCTTCCAAAACCCTTCATACCCCTTCTCCAATACAATTTTTTAGTTACCCCAACCAAACTAGGGAGATTTTGTATAACGAATAAAAAATAAACCCCCAAAACCCTCTCCACCTAAATTCCTCCATTCTTTTCACCCAATCTTTCCCTTTTTTCAAAGCTCCCCCTTCTCCTCTCCTCCAAGCTTCCAAACAAAGCTTAACTGAACATGTGGTCAATCTCATTAATTTATGAATAAGTTTTTCGTTTTGATATTAAAAATAAATATCATTAACGTGAATGCATTAATCAATTGTCAGTTTAATTGATCCGAACCTAGAATAATCATTGTCAGTACTTGGTAGTCCAAATTTCAATGAATTGGGATGTTAATATAAATCACATTGACCAATACGAAATTTTGGTTGGAAAAACATACATGATATTTTCTTTTTTTGATCATGGAAATCTTGCAAGAGCATTAGAATTTGATAATCTACAAATAGATCTCTAGTGTAGAATCAGATTGATCATCACTTTTCACAGCACCTATATGTACAAAATATATTTCATATTGACAATCTCAAATACATAAGCATGTAAAGACTGTAGCTGTGAACATCTGAATTTGAGTGTTTTTTCAATGTTAGTAGGTTAAATGCTAAACTTGTTAGTTTACGCCGGAGGTGGGAATCAAATCCGAGACCACCCATATCACGACACTCCTTAACTCTCCTTGAATGTGTATTTACATTAGTAAATACAGATGGAAACTAGGTAACAACTATGTCAAATACTGGATTTAAACGAAAACATCTAAAATATGGAAAAATAACAGGAGTTTAAAACACAAACCTGCAAATCCTTTTCCCCTGGATATGATGTAAGTGTGATCAAAGATATACGGACAATAATATCAAGGACAATTCTCCCTTGGTTATGCTCTCCAAAGAAACTAAGTAACACCTTTTTCGAACTATGTTCATAATGATGACCTGAATCTAATATTTTCTCTCCAATCCCATCAGAAGACATTAGATATGTGCTAGACCACCTTGCAAGGAACCATACAATTGACTGCATAGAACATAAATTTAAAAGAGTGAGAAGGTAAAGCAATGCCTTGTCAGAAATGGTATATATGCTAGACCACCTTACACAACCAAGATTAGTTTCTTTGTAGTTTAAAAAAATTGCAAGTTGTTTAAATAGAAGCAAATAGTTATTATAGAAAAAATGGTGCAGTGGATCATGGGCATAGTATAATAATGTTTTTTACATGCAAAAACTTATAGACTATCGTATGTATTCCTCGTTTCTCAGGGACTTAATCTGCTGCTAAAAAGGACCAGAAGACAACAAAAGCAAAATATCCAGGTTTTATGTCTAACGAAGACATAAGAAGATATTGTCGAGGTAGAAGCATATGCAAGATAAATGAATAAAATAAAATGCATTACCTCCATAAGCCGGGGACTAAAAACTGATGCTCTCATATCTGGATTTAGGCATTGCTCAGCAAATTTTATGATTGAGCTGCATTAATTAATAAAATAAAGAGAGTTTTTAGGGATTCACTTCAATTGTATCGGGCATTACATCCAATGCAATAATGAAATGTATCCAAGTGTTTTTAGAGACTACAAACACATGCATGTGCATACAAATAGAAAGACCAAGTGGACACAGATGTGAATCAAAATAAACATTGCGAATTTAATCTTGTTGAGGATATCAATCTCACAAAATCTACCCCTCTATTGTTTTTCAGTTGTAGCTTTTGTAGAAAAGTTATATTCCAATTCATTTATTGTTTAAGAAACTCAATGGAACATTAACTATTGATTTGTCATTAACTTTAACTATTTGTTGCCGAGAGAGAGAAATAGGCAGAATGAGATAAAGAGCAGTTAAGGAAAATGACAAACAATTCCATCAAAATAATAAAAAATTTAGGTTTTCTTGGTAAGTTTAAATGACCTATAAAAAACAACAACTACAGAAGAAAGGAGGAGGGAATACTAAATTTTTCAACCCCACATAAACATCCTCATTAAATTTTATATTGATCTGAAACGTCTTAATATACCATTGACATAGGTTAATATCAATGTACAATTTACTTCATTCTACTCTTTGCAAGGAATATGCCTGAAACAAAGTCTAGAGTGTTTATAGAACTCTGCTCTAAGCATTGAGTTTCTTGGGGTTTTTCAGTCAGAGTAAAACATACTTTTTGTCAAAAGAAAACACCAACTGTTTGCTCAGCTTCCTAAAAATTGGTGAGCAGGAAACATATGACAAGCAAATCTTCCCATTCTTGCACAAATGTCAACTGATCCCCATTCATAATCACACAATGCTACTGTGTGCACATGCTTGTGATGTCTTTAAATTGAGCTATACACCTACTGCCCCATAAGGAAGAAGGCCTAGAATAGCTATCCATAAATTTCAATAACATTGAACATTGATTCATTAGAGGGACAGTATAGTCATTTTACCACATGCTAACTGATGTGCTGGTTAATCAGAATAGGTAAAGTGAAATTTACAAAAACAGTGATATGGGGGCTGCTCATTCTACTGTGGTTTAGCAAGGCAAGATGGACCAAAAGGGAGAAGTTACTAAAAATGAAAAAGATCAAACGTAAGATGAGAAGTAGATGATAAAGCAATACTCTAAAGAAGTAATACTACCTCCGTTTCAAAATGATTGTCGTTTAAGGTTTTATACACAGATATTGTCATAAGATAGTACACTTTTACTGAATTAGTCATATTAATACGTTGGAAGTAGTGTAAAGAATAATAATTAAAGGGCATAATTGAAAAAGTAACAATTATTTCTACATAGAAAAGTGAGAATGACAGTCGATTTAAAACAAATTTTATTTGCTAAAATGACAGTCATTTTGAAACGGAGGGAGTATCAACAAGAATGTTAACAGAGCCAAACCAAAAAAGTGCTAATATCTCAATAAGGTTGACAAATATAATTTACTGCAAATCTTAGCAGGAGGAGCTCAATGCAAACAACAAATTTCAGAAAAGAGAAGAAAAGCACTTTACCTGGAAAGTAAAATAACAGGATGTTTATCTGCTTCCACAGAATTAGCAACAAATTGAGTTTGTATGGCATTAGGAACCTAAGCATCACATATGACATAGCCTTAGATTAATGTTTGCATTATCACATAGCCATCAACGTGTGAAAAATAATAAGGGTTAACGGTGAAAAAATAGAAGATGATGCACTATTCTACACAATCGAGAATATTGAGATAGGATCCAGAAGCTTCTTGTCAATTAGCTTAGCTGGCATAACTATAACTATCCCTTAACACTTAACATAAGCAACAATCTTGGTTAGTTAAAGTTATTGTTTCTGTTAGATGTCTCAGTAGCTATAAATACGATTATAGCCTCGGTAGCTATAAACATGATTGTATCTGTAGCCTCGGTAGCTATAAATACTATTCTACTCAGAAGATTCAATTAATCATCAATAATCAAAAAGTTCCAGTTTATCAAACAAAACAAAAAAACTTCCATTCCTACTCGTTTTTCCATGTATCATGCTGACAAAACGTTTATGAGGATATCTGTTCCCCCCCTCTTTTTTAAGCCATTTTCTTTCCTGGAGTCTTGTTTTTAAGCCATTTTTTTTTCCTGGAGTCTTTTCTTTCAATTAAGTTTCTTTCATTCAAAAAGAAAAGGAAAATTTCTAGTACTAAAGAATATTTCTGAGTGACAGAATAAGGAGAAACTACATCCACATACCAGTGGCATTTCCCCTTCCCCTTCGTCTGCAATTACGTGGCCAATTATGAGCAGCAATGAATAAAGTTCTTCCAAAGTTTCAGTCAAGTCAATAACGCCCCTGCCCTACAAATCAAGTGAATAATTTGAGCTGGTAATAGTTCTGATAATTTAACACAGATTGTTTATTATGGACGGATGAGATAATAGAAGAGCACACAAATGGACAAAAGATAATGAGACATTTCATAAGATTGAGTTGAATTGAAAAGTTTGAGTAACCATTTGATAGAGACATTATTGTTGTGCTTAGTGTTTGACTCATTGGTTTTGATAGATAGGTTAAAACTCAACAAAAATAGATGGAATAAATTAATTCATAAAGAACTAATAAGCAACTCATTTTTTGCATTATCTGGATCTACAAAACTATTGTTCTTAGAAATTAGCATATCAAAATAAAGATATGGTACATTGAGGATAAATGTATAGGCACAGCAACTTAAAAATTGCTCAAAAAGAAAGAAAAGCATAAATCTGTTTTGTGTGTAATCATGAGACAATTTGTATAAACATGAGACAATTTGTAGCCCGTGACAAAAAATTCTCAAGCATGCTGCATTTAGTTTAAGGATAAATTATCTTAGAATATACTAAATATAGATTTAGACACCTAACTGGTTTAATTTGGTTGATGTAAAAGGGACTTTTTTGGATTCAGTAGTGAATAAACCATTATGCTCAAACTTCAACTACATCAAAAGCTACTGCCTTTCAATCAGTTTCCCACTTGATCACAGCTAAAAACTGTAATTATGTTTTGAATGTTGCTACACTCATGCACCTACGGCACACGTGCATCACCAGCTTCCACCATCTAATTACAGTTGGTTGAATCTCATTTTTTACATACCTACTATACTTAGACTTCGCCACCTATGACGTGTGAGATGATGTCCAACCACAAGATAGGTAGGTACCAAGCACTATTCTTGATTTTGTACGCCTAACTCTATGATTACAATACGTGGGTAGTGGACAGTATGTTAAAAGTTCAATTAAAATGTCTACTCGATATTTAAAGCTGGCACCTTTTCCTTGTAAGAGCAGCTATAAGGCAGGGCATTCTAGAAAGATTGATTTATCTTTTGTGAGCAAACAGATGGTAAAAGTATATAGTATACATTCTAACAGCAACAATTCTAGAATCTAGTCACTAGATTCCTTAGAATACTTAGAGTAGGAGAGAATCTAAAAGTAAAGAGCTGGGAGACCAGTCCCGATTATGCTTGGAATGAAAATGGAATACAGTAAGATTTCTGGGTTGAGAGCTTCTTGCTTAATTATTTTTGAGGATTCCTTGTATCAATATAGGGAATCCAGTCAAGCTGCCTTCCATAGTCGCTCGGTCAAGCAACCTTCTTTACCTACCTCCTGTAAACTGGTGTTAATTACCTCCTCCCCAATCCTAAAGCCCCTACCTCCAAATCTTGCTTATTTCCACCCTGCAACCAATATCTCGATCTTTGCAATCTGAGCAATTACTAATTACAACTTTGCGGTTCAAATAATTACCGATACCAATTATTGCAGTCCGAACAATTGCTAATCTCAAACTTTTGGTCTGAAAATTACTAATCTTTAGGAAAAGGGAAGGAGCGAGACACGCATGATTGTAGACGTAAGGCGACAGATATGAAATTTTCATCCAAATTATCCTCTATAACTCAATATGAAACATACCTGATTAAGGCGTGTGACCCGTTCTGAAAACACACTTGTGAGCAAAGGGATTGTAACATCAATAGAAGCTCTTGCAATAAGTGCATATGAGCTTAACCTTTCATCCATGGCTGCAAAGAAAATATCAATTGTTGTCAATAAGAATGAACGAAAGAAACTCATCAGGCTCCAAAATGATGTATAGACACCAAAAAGTATGCAGTAAAATTTTAGCAATGAAAAATCTAGTGCCTAGTTCGTAACTCTTAGAATTGTGGTTGGGCCTAACTCATCCTTATGAAACCGGCTTGTAAGGTGAGGAGGATTGTCCCCACTTATAAGCATATGTTCAGGCCATATATTGTCCTATGTGGGACTCTTAACACATTAGAAAAGATTTTCAACCAAGAACTGAATGTGCTTTAAAGGAAATTATAGGCATTTAATTAAATAAGACTAAATCGTTTTGGTTCCTAAATGTGTGATGATGTATCATTATAGCCCCTGAACTTATTGAAATTGCAATAACATCCTTGGGTGTGTCTTTTGTTAGTAACTTCATGGACTAATCTGACTAACATAATATACATTTGGGGACCAAACTGACTTAAGAAAGACACATCAAGTGATAATTTTGCAGTTTTGATACATTCAAGGACTATAATGACACCATTTGACACATTCGAAGATCGAAATGACAGTTTACTCATTCAAATAAATGAGATTGTATTGTACTGTAGGAAACTATGGTAAATAAATAATATAAATAAGGAAGGAGTTGTGACTGAAGGAGTTCAGCGACTGAGTAATTTAAGCACATCATAACTATAAATTTACTTTCCATAGGTATTAACAAAAAAACATTAAACCACTTTCAAGGCAAAATTTGTAGATTTCAGCACGAAATTGAGTTCTCAACAAGCCTTGGCCCAATAAAAATTGGACTTAGGCTGCTGTCTCTGACTGCTTGTGATGTTGTCGGTATTATTCTCAGTACAACCGCTTAAACAAAGTCTAGCAACAGGAAAGCCAATATTGACGATAACAAAAAATGACAACTGAATTATGGTCCATGCAATTTATAAATCTGTCAAATTTCTATACCAGATACAGAAGCACGAAGATAATCTGAATCACCCTCATCATTAAATGCTAATGCAGAGGCCACTACATAGAAAGAAAGCTTATGTTAGGAAAAGTATTACAAAAATAAATAAATAAAGCAATATAGAAAATTTCATATAGGTTTTACTTCTTAGCTCGCATTCTACGATGAAACCAAAGAGATTGGCGGCAGCTTTTATTCCTTCTGGTGGAAGCAAAGTATTTACAGTGGTAGTATTTATTGGCTGAAGAAGAACAAATATTAACCATTCAGCTTAATGACCAAATTTTAACAAACTCCATATTTTGACTTATATTGAAGAAATTCTAATTCCAAATTAAACAACTGATATATTCAATAAATGTGAAAAATATGTGCTTCTCTTAGAATTTGAGTTCGGCCTAGTTCCTCCATACAACACAGGCTTGAAGGTGACGGCTTCCCAAGCTTTATAGACACTACACAGGTCACATCTCTAAGCAATGTGGGACTAAATCCACCCTTTCAAACCCAACACAATGAAGGTGTTGGAGGCTGCAATGAAGGCAAGCTAAATGTCGCAACTAAGCGACTAGGGGCCAACCCAATGAAGACGGAATTTCCAACAGTTTCCTTGGATCCATCTAGGTTCACATAACTTGAAAGCTATATTTGAAAATAGCCTCTTCACTTACAGGGGTAAGGCTGTGTGCATCTACCCTCCCCAGACCCCACCACATAGCGGGAGTCTCTTGCACTGGGCCGCCTTTTTTAATATCGATAGTTAGCAACAGAAACTTCCTAAAGTTCAAATAAATTAACAAGTGCTACACTCGCACCATCACTAATTAAGACAAAAACAACAAATTGTAGCTGGCAAATTTTTTCAGATAGGATAAATTCTACCAGAATCAGAAGAAAAACAAGTAACATTTTATAATTATATTTGAATTAACAACCATTAGAAGGGCGGTCCAAGTATCCAGTAAGATATCACGCGCTTCCCAGCTCCAAGTCTCCTCTTCAGTATTGCTAGTTATGAGGACTTTAATTATTTCAGACATCCACATTGACAAAAACGTAAAAGTACCAATGGCCCTGGAGCATCAACCAAAATGTGTACTTTCAACTATCATTATGATAAACAGAGAAATGCCTACAAAAAAATCAAAAAGAAAATTGAAATACCTCATAGATTTTAGGAGATTGTCAAACACGTAAGGAGTTGTTACATTTGCAATAGCCAAGAATGCACGACAACCATCAATCATCTCACTGAAAGAAACCAGAACCAATTTGAGGGTTAAATGTAAATAGAACTGTGTAGAGACATGTGTGTGCACAAGTATGTGGGTCATTTGCAGTGTGCACTATATAAATGAATATTATCCAAACCTATCACTTTTCCCATTTTCAATAGCTTTTGAAACAGCATCCGGAGGGTCTACCCACTCAAGTATCCCAGAGAGGAGTTGCAGGAGATGCCTCTCATGCATTTTCCCATCATCTAAAACACGGTAGAAAATAATAAGAGGAATTCAAATGAAAAATCTTCACAAATCAAAAAGATTTTCTTTTGGGGTGGATGCTGATACAGAAAAGTGAATCCCCTAACTGATCAAGGGTCCTTTTAGCAATAACTAGTTACGGCGGGTATTCATACTGTTGAAGCATTATCTACTTCTAGATGGCTAGACTGATATCTACAGTCTCATCCCATTCTTTCAAGATATCTCATAGAAAGGATAAATTTTGTTTATGGGCCAATTAACTAAGAGACTCGCATTTGATGAGATATGCCCCGAAAATATGTTTATAATTGGCGGACAGTCCTCACCTTATAAGTCGTTTTTGTAAGGTTTGAATTAGGCCCAATCCAAAGTTTAAGATGATAACAGAGCATATCTAAGATCCACTGGCTACTCGCTATCGGGCCACTCGGGTCACGCTCTTGATGTTCAGTCCTGGGCGTGAGGGGGTCGCGTTAGGAGTCTCGCCTCGAATAAAATATGCACTAAAAATATGTCTATAAGTGGTGGACAGCCCACACCTTAAGAAGTTTAATTCAACATTTTATCAATGATCTTTCTATCAGTAAAACAACTGAGCACCTCTATAAAATCCATCCATCAAAATAACCATCTCTCACCAGAAAGACAGACAATATTTATCAACTTGAAGATCCTAGTTCTAAGAAAAATACACATACTGTCAGCATAAAGATAGAGAAGCAAACAGTCATACCAGAAGGAAATACTGTTCCTGTCAGAGAACAAAATTGTACAATTAGCTTTCGAGTAGAAACAGCAATAGCGCAGTCGAGCCAGTAGCCTTCACATGAAAACTTCGGCCTCAATGCAGCATATAAACTCAAAATCCATCCAATATGACCACTCAATATCAGCACATCACGCCAATCGGAACCAGGCTGCATGTAAGCATCAAGAACAGAATCTTGAGCCATCAGTGGGAGACTCATAACATGAATTTCTAGTAACGACTGTAATGTAATTTTGATGTTTTGCCTAAGGTGTAATTCTTATGTTTGCCTAATGGATGACAACTGCTAACAAGCAAACCAAGTGATTACCTGAACTAGGTGACATTCAGACCTTTTAAGAGAATCCCCATCTTGCCTAACTCCAGCAGAGAAGAGATTTATTTTTGTGTCACTGGTATTGCTACGAAAATCCCAATTCAGGATTTGAAGCATGAGATCCAGCGCAGCGGTACAAACTTTAACCTCAGGTACAACAGACTCAGATTCAATAATCCTATTTGTGACACTGGAAGCAGCTTCTTGGGTCCATTGGTAGAATGTCTAAAATATAGGTAATAATAATACAAAGAAGAAAGGGAAAAACGAAATTAAAATTAATCCAGAAATCAACTTAACGTGCGTCAATAACGGTCACTTATTATAATAAAATATTAATTAACTTAAGAACAAAAGTGTAAACTGTAATGTAGAATGAATATCTATATAATAAAACTTCAATTAACCTAAGAGAAAAAGTGTAAAATGTAATGTGGAATGAATATTCTAAATGGTAAGACCTTCAGGTAGTCTCGCTCAAGTGATCTCCTACACTGCTCATGAAATTCCCTTGGAAGGCCCATAGCACTTGAAGTAGAAGGAGAAAATTCAGATACCTATAGATATTTAATAAATAAATAAATAAAGTTGGTATTTTTGCAGCTGTAGAAATAAAAGGAAATGGCGGAATTTCTATAAATAAAATAAAGTATTACATACCAATGATTCGAGGAATTTGATTCCAGCAAACTGCACATCTACTCCATGAATGCCCAAAGTAGCCTGGTTCACCTGCAATACATGTGAAAATGTCAAGGATGGTCCTGTCACATGAATAGCTTTGAGTACACCAGCTAAAATTGTAACTGCCCAATAACACCAGTTTGGTCCCAAGGTAAGGAATAACAAAGTCACAACAAGAGTAAACAAAATGGAATAATTGAAATCAAAATTTATATAATACCCTATATCAAACTCAAATAACAACAAAAAATGACTATTCGAAAAGGAATAAAATGAGGAGGAACAGATTTACTAGTTATATCATTGGCAATCGCCTGAATCTCAAGAAGTTCTCCAAACCAATCATAGATTTTATTGAGATCCATGAAAGGCAGGCATTTCAGAGCAATTGTTTTTAAACTATAACTCTCCCTCTAGAATTTGGCCGTAAATGGGATTAAGTAAGACAATAGATAAGGTAATCTTTGACTTGTCTCCAAGAAAGAAAGGATTACTCCCTCCGGTCACTATTATAAACAAAAAAATGACCATAAATCTTGGTCACTATTATAATCAAAAGTCATTAAATTTTAGACTAATTAATGCTTGTATTACTATTATACCCTTAGGCTTTGTTTGCGAGTTTGGAGGGGAGGGCTTGGAAAAATAGGAAGAATTTGGTGAAAAGAATAAAAAGATTTTGGGTAGGAGGGTTTTGGAGAGTTTGATTTTATTGATAACACCAAAAACCCCATAAAATGAGGGAACTCAAAAATTGTATTGAAGGAGGATTTTTGAGGGTTTTGGAGGGCTTACATAAATTTTCCAAATATCTTTTAGGTTGTTATACTATTTTAAAAATTAAAAATTTAGTAATGATAATGACTCTTTTATTATTCTAAACAAAATTATTTTTTCAAAAAATGTCAAATATTTTTCTATATTTTTTAAAAATTTCGTTTTCGGAAGTCTTCTCCTCCCCTCTCCTCCAAACTCGCAAACATAGCCTTAATTTAATTCAAAAGCATTTAATATTAGTAGTTGATTCATCAAATATAACTAAGGATATTATAGTAAATTTCATATATTCAAGAAAATTAATTACACTTAACTAACTTTCTTAATATGTGTGAAAGTAGTTATTTTGGCTTATAATTGTGACCGGAGGGAGTATGTCTTAATGCATTCTTAAATATTTAACTGTAAATTGTTAAATAATTAAGTAATGCACACAAATAATAAATTTCATATATTCAAATCCCATGCCAAACCAGCCAGCAAATAGCTAATATTCAAAGAAAAAACCCAACCTACCCACTTAAATTTACTCCAGTCGTTCAGTCATCAGTGTAATCAATTCTGGGGGATTTGGACAGCCCACTGATACATTTCATGCATACAATTAGCATTATGAAAATATTCCTCATTTTGAGTCCAGAAACATGAATAGAGGGGGAGAAGGAAGAATACGTGTAAAAGGAGCAAATAGCCGAAAGAAACTAAAGCCAGAATATGTGGGCACCTGATAAAAGAGTGTCTCTTTCTCTGCAGCTACTTCCTCAAGCCTGCATATAGAAAATTTTGGCAAACCAACTATAAGAGATGAATTCAAAACCTCAAAGTTTAGCTAATATTGATCTGCAACAACACAACAATCTTTCCCTCCTTGGGAAAATAAACATCTGCTGTGATAAATGCCAAAAAAATAAAAGAACTTTTCCTATTATGTGTTTTCGATTAAACAATTCCAACTCAAGAAATATCTTTAAATTTTTTTTTTTGTATATAACTAGGTGAAACTTGTTCATAGTTACTCTAGTAAAGACAATCCCTAACGAGGATACTATAAATTGGAGGTTCTTGTACCTACTACATTTGATTTTAGGCAGCACACATTATAAACTGGAGGTGCTATTTTTTGTAAAGAGTATTTGTTTCAGAATTTGGGTTGGGCCTAACTCATTCCTACAAAACCTGCTTGTAGGGTGAGGATTGGCCCCACTTATAAACACAACACGTATCATATCTCTAAGCAGTAAGCAATGTAGGACTAAATCCATCCACCTCTTCAAAGCCAACACAATAAAGGTGTTAGGGGCTGCAATGAAGGCAAGCCAAAGTGCCACAATTAAGGCAATTAGGGACATACCGCAATTAAGGCGGAAATTCCAACACAACCCCTCACACTTGGGCCTCCGTGAGTCCGAAGCATAGACGATGCGGGAAGCCCAACAATGGATCTAGGATAGGCTCTGATACCATCTTAGAATGTGTGGGTTGGACCTAACTCATCCCTACAAAACCGACTTGTATGGTGAGGATTGGCCCCATTTATAAACACAAACAGGTCATATCTCTAAGCACTGTAGGACTAAATCCACCCCTTCAAAGCCAACACAATGAAGTTGTTAGGGGCTGCAATGAATGCAAGCCAAAGTGTCACAATTAAGGCGGAAATTCCAACAATTGGTATTTGAATATATAGGTCTCTCTCCTATAACACAAATATCTCAAAGGAGACAATGTTTGTTGATAAAGAAGTAAGGACGCTACACTATACATATTAGGAGAAAGCTAAGTAGCTTCCTTTCTTAGGTTGACCTTCTCATACCGAAAGAAAGAAAAAAATTAAGCCACGTATATCCAAGACAATAAAATATTATATTACCTTTTTAAAACATTAAAGAATTTCATTGACCTACCCACTTGTTTCTTGCTAGGTACAACAACCAGTACTAGTCAATACCAGTTTAATTTGCACAAGTTCAACGACAAATATTGGTAGAGAGCATATTTTCCATGGAACTCAACTAAAAGAGTGACAAAAGAGATTGGTACAAAGATTTGTACAAGGTCACAACTCACAAATTCATTGAGATGAATTAGAAAAAGATTAAGAATGAACCAGTTAGACCCCAACTACATTCTTTTACTATTCTCATTGTTTCCCTTTAAAATCATTATTGATCATTGTGATCTCAAAAAATACACAGTGTAGGTCAAAATCGTTGGGGAAAGAATGATGACATATGATCAGACTATTAAACTTCTAAGTCACTTAGAGATTTTTAAACATTGCACGTCATCGGCCTACTCCACACACATTTTATGGTTTCAGGATTACTTGTTGCAAACAAAGTTTGCATTTTATTTGATTGACATATAATTAGGCAACCATATTATTTGATTCATGATACAATATTTTTATAATTTATTTAAAGTAACAAATATTTACTTAAAGCAATTAAATTTTATAATTTCAAGAAAAAGAGCCTTAGCACAACGGTTGGTGCTGCTGCTGTATGACTGAGAGGTCACAACTTACAGATTCAATTGGTGGGATTAACCTCTTGTATGCAATTGTTCTATAGCATGTATAGATGTAGGTTAATACTCAGACCATTTTCATTAACTGAAAAATTAACGGAATGCACTACTTACCAACCCCTTTTGATCAATTGAGCAGCCACAGAAGAAACTTTGGCTTGAACATAGCTATCAGGAGAACTAGCATGTTGCATTGCATAGCATAGACAAAAGCTGCAATATATATTTAACAGGTTTAGGATGTATGTATCAAAAAGGGCAACATTTTTTGTAGATTGAAAGGTTTAAGCAATAACCTAATCAAGCTTTTCTTGTCATCAGCATTAAGAAAACTCCATTCTCTAATAGCAGCTTCTCTGATTGCTGCAGCGGCTTGAAATCTTGCAGTTGCCACCAAGGAGTTTTCTACATAGACAAAATCAGTACAGAATCAGCATGATCTAAACCAAAATAACAGATAAATTTTAAGAGGCTACCTAATAAAGTATAATGAATTAGTATTACTGTTGGAATTTTTGCGTTAATTGTGGTATTTGGCTTGCCTTCGTTGCAGCCCCCAACACCTTCATTGTGTTGGGTTTGAAGGGGTGGATTTAGTCCCACATTGATTAGAGATATGGCATGTGTTGTGTTTATAAGTGGGGCAATCCTCACCTTACAAGTCAGTTTTATATAGTTGAGTTAGGCCCAACCCAAATTCTGGAATTACAGACGTAAATTACTCCAAAACAAAATAACCAATAAGATGCCGTCTATTTTTTTTAATATAAGCTAGCACACTCTCTTTCTAGCACTTAATCCATTATTGGATGAAATTCAAGTGGTCCGGTCATTTTGGAGATGAGTCTCACAATGTAGAGAATGAAATCTTTGTGATTTAGTGGAATCCACATGAATTTTACATAATCATAATTAGTGTTAGAGAAATGATAGGTATGAAATGTACACGAACCTATACAAGAAGACTCTAGCCAGTAAGGAAACCTTGAAATACAGCAGTCGCAATTTATATATATAGTGTTTTGGATATCAAACAGAGCTCTTGAATAGAACTGGATCAAAAGAAAGTAACAAAGAACAAGAATTTTTATTGAAATAAACCCTCGGTCTCTATTAACAGCCAATCCAATACCGGAATAGAGGTCAAAGATCCTGATTATTTCTTCTAACCTACTTTTTTAATATGAGCTGTACTATCATTTGGTTTGTCTTATGTTAGAGATTATCTATGGTCAATTGCTTAAAAAATGCAAAATCATTTATGTGAAATCTTATTAAGAAAGTTTTCAGTTGCTTTCACTTTCCTTTTATGTCATTCCTTCTCCCTGCCTCTCATCCAAACATTACAATAACATCACTGTTCCAATATTCTTATCCATATCTAGTTTGATCCACGGAATTAATTTCTGCAATCACTTTCTTGAAAGACAGCAACATATCCCATAATTTTTTTAGTTCAAAAGTTCGCTAGAAAGAAAATATCTCTTGTAGCATGTTTCAAGTAAATGTAAATTGATACGTTCTCCCGATAATTATATCCCTAAAAGACAAATTATCTTTTATTAAAAACAGTATTAAAGTCTGACAGCCAGATATATTCATTATTCAATAAAGACCCAAGTCCTAGATTAATATAATTATTAATCACCATTGAAGCCAGTGTTTTCATTTGCAGATACACAAAAAAATTGCGGATTGTTAAAATTCCACTATGCAATAATATTATAGAGACGCTATAGAGACATATCACAACATTTTGTACTAAATGACGTATCGCGAAACAGTAGTGACTTGTCCAATCTCCGCTACACTATAGCGGCACATACCAAATTCCGTTACACTATAGCAGCTTATACCGAATTCCACTCCACTATAGCGGCTTATGACAAACATTTTCTACGAAACGGTGTATCACATAACAATAGCGTTTGTCTGAATTCCGCGACACTATAGTGTTATACCGCCACTATAGCGTTTAATTATCAACATTTGAAGCCTGAATCATAGACATTACAGAAGACATGTCATATCTCTAAGCAATGTGGGACTAAGCCGCGTATCACATATCTCTAAACAATTAAGGCAGAAATTCCAAGATTATCCAAGAACCTGATACAAACTTCTGCAAACTATTGGAGCTGCAATTTGATGATTCGTAAAGAATAGCATAAAGATAGTTGTAAAGTCACTGACCAAGAATGAACTGACAAGTCTTATACGGCTGAGAAGATTGCCCTAATGCCAACACAATTGCTTCAGAAGCTGCTGGATTAATTTGCATCTGAAAACAACAACACGTGAATTCGCGTTCTACTAATCAACACTAAAAATAAAATGTATGCGGAAAGTGAATACGAAATTGATGAAGAAGACCTGAATGGAGGTGCAAGCTAACTCGATGGCTCGCATGGTAGATTGAAGCTCGGAGAAATCAGTGTTTGCAGTAAAACCTTGCATCTTGAATGCGAAAACCTAATCGAAGTTGAAGTAGTTTGTTTGCGAATTGTTTTCAATGTGAAAGAGCGCCGATGATGCAGGAATTGGGAATGGAATCGCAAGAACGAGAGTGAGTGAGTGATGATAGTAAGTTAAGTGCGGCAACGAGAATGGGAGAGCGATTTGTTGTATTTGTAGAACCCTGAATCAGAGAGGTGGTTGTTGGCTGGAGGTTTTACTCACTAGTCACACTCACTGCTACAATTCTTGTGTCTTTTCTTTGCCCTTATTCGCATCTAGACTAGAGCCCAACACTTTTTTCATTTTACTTTTAAAAAGTGTGAAAATTAATGTCACAAAAAAATAAAAAATAAATAAAGAGAATTTCTCATTTTGCATTTTTCCGTAGATGTAGATGCATCTATGGAAGCGTAAAAAACCATAGTAAACGATGGGAAAATACAATGAATTTCAGTTCAGCAATTCTTCCGTAGATACATCTACGCAACGTGTTAAAAAAGAGTATTTTGTAGTTGTATCTACGGAAGAATTATTGATATATTTTAAAAACTTTTTATACAATCGAGCTCGCGGTGAAATTCCGCTCCTAATGGTGTATTTTCATTTGTTTGAAACAGTTTAGAATCACGATGTTTCCATAGTATATCATAGTAGTGCAAGTAATGTTATATATAGTACACGAAAAGAAAACATCTTATAAACCTTACAAATAATGTCAAACATAATAAAAATAAAATTACGTCAATCTAATAAAAATACAGACATCAAAAGTATCTCAAACTGAGACCGATGAGACTAGTAGTTCTAATCCATATTTAAACAAAATAAGGCCCCCAAAAAAGCCTAGTTAACATCAACAGTAAAATATAACTTCGTTGACGTTATCCAAGATAACTGAACTCTCTCAGAGCATAGTCGACCAACACATTACCATGTGTCGTATGATGAAAATATATTCAGTGAAGAACAGCTACAAAGTTTTAGTTGTTTTAAATTACGAATAGCATAAGTTATTAGTAAAACTTTGTAGTTGATATGCACTAGATCTAATTAAATCATACAACACATGGTAATGTTGGTCGACTATGCTCCAGGAGAGTTCAGTTATCTTGGATAACGTCAAAGAATATATGTTTTACTGTTGATGTTGGCTAAGCTTTTTTGAGACCTTATTTTGTTTGAATATGGAACTTATGTTTGGTTGTTGATGTTGATGCATGTTGTGCAATCCTCATGGTCGCTCATAATGTCTGCGTAATACAAATAAAGTAAAATTAGATACAATCAAATTAGAAAAACAAATAAAAACGCTTTTTACGTAGATACACCTACGGAATGACCTAAAGTTCATCTCTTCCGTAGATGCATATACGGAAGTTTCTAAAACCTCCAAAATTCAATAATGTCGGGTCATTGTTGCAGAGGGTTAAAAACCTATTTGGTGGCTTGAACGTCATTTTAACACATCAAACAACATCTTCGTTGTCTCTAAACTATATTTCTAAAGCAATTCAATCATTGCTACACCTAAAAATTGAATTCTAACTCTATATTACAAATACTTTTAAATAACACGAAAAGGAAAAATTATATCATTAAAGTTATGCTCACTAAAAGTGTGACGAAAGGCGTGTTAATTTACAGGTACTTATTTGGGAATGGCTTCAAAATCTCATTAAATGTGAGATATTGGATCGAACTCTAGTTTAGTCGAAGGGTAGTTTCTTGGTTCGACAGGATTAAGCATGAAGTCGAAGGTTGTTCACATGCTTGTGTCGAAGATGCTAGGGTCGTTAGCATGTTAAATTAGGTTTTAGTGTTTAAACCCTAATTTGTTAAATTAGCTTGTTTATTAAGTTGGCTTGTGTAATGGGCCTTGTGGAAAAAACTCATTAGTTAGTATGTTAGGTTTTATTATAAATAGCATACTAGTCTCTCATCATTGCTAAGCTGCAAATCCTGATTTAGGGTGAGAGAGGTTATTTGTTATTCTTGTAAACTTGTAATCTTGTTTTAAGAGAAAGTGAAAGAATAGCAGTTATAACCAATTCTTGTGTTCCTCTTCTTCCTTGTCCTTTATTCATCCCTTATTATATACTTTGTTCGTGGCATTGGATTCACAACAAATTGGTGCGGTGAGCGTGGAGAAGATGCCTTCAACAAAGTATGAGATTGAAAAGTTCACCGGAGTGAATGATTTCTGTCTGTGGCGCTTGAAGATGAAAGCCCTACTGGTTCAACAGGGTTGTTTAGAAGCGTTGAAGGGAGAGGCAGCCATGAATGCAGAATTGACGGCAGCGGAGAAGACGAATATGATCGAGAAAGCACACAGCGCAATTTTGTTGAGCCTTGGTGATAAGGTTCTCTGGCAGGTATCAAAGGAGACGACGGCATCAGGGTTATGGATGAAACTTGAAAGTTTGTATATGACCAAATCGCTGGTAAATCGACTCTACCTGAAGCAAGCTTTGTATTCATTCAAGATGATTGAAGACAAAGTATTGGCTGAGCAGTTGGATATGTTCAACAAGCTGATTCTTAATCTTGAAAATATTGATGTGAAGATCGATGATGAAGATCAAGCGTTGTTACTATTGTGTTCTTTGCCTCGATCACATGCTCACTTCAAAGAAACTCTCTTGTATGGAAGGGAGTCCCTGACGTTTGAAGAAGTTCAATCAACCTTGTACTCTAAGGACTTGAATGAACGAAAGGAGCATAAACCTTCGACTGTTGGCGAAGGTTTGGCCGTTAAAGGAAAACTCTTACGAAAGGATGGTAAGTTCGACAAGAAGAAAGGCAAAAGCCAGTCGAAGTCTTACAGTGGCGAAGCATCTGGCATTCGATGCTACCATTGTAAGAAGGAGGGTCACACAAGAAAGGTGTGCCCTGAACGCCTAAAATATCATGGAGGTAAGGATAATGGCAACGCTGCCATTGTTCAAGATGATTTCGAATCATATGATGTTCTTATGGTTTCAAGCAGTGACTCTAAGAAGGAGTGGATTATGGATTCAGGTTGCGCTTGGCACATGACTCCAAACAAAGACTTGTTCGAGGAATTATGTGATCAAGATGGTGGATCAGTATTGCTGGGAAACAACAAGGCTTGCAAGCTTGCAGGTGTTGGATCTGTGAGATTCAAGCTCCATGATGAGTCAATAAGGTTGTTGACTGAATTCAGGTATGTTCCTGATTTGAAGAGAAATCTGCTTTCTCTTGGTGAATTCGACAAGAAAGGATATGTTTTCCAAGGAGAGAAAAGTATCATAAGAGTCATGAAGGGTTCGAAGGAAGTCTTGAGAGGCGTGAAGAAACAAGGCTTGTATACCCTTGAGGCTGAAGTTGTAAGTGGTTCGACAAATGTTGCATCCACGAAACCTTTGTCGAAAACAGAAATCTGGCACATGAGATTGGGCCATGTCAGTGAAAGGGGTCTGGTCGAATTAGGGAAACAAAATCTGCTTGGTGGAGACAAAGTCGAAAAGCTGAAGTTTTGTGAACCCTGTGTACTTGGAAAATCTTGCAGAGTGAAGTTCAACAAAGGCAAACAAAGAACACATGGATCCCTTGATTACATCCATGCTGATCTTTGGGGGCCTGCAAGGTGTCCATCACATTCAGGAGCAAGGTATTTTCTATCCATAGTAGATGATTATTCAAGAAAATTATGGGTATTCATCCAGAAGACTAAGGATGAAACTTTTGAGAATTTCAAAAGTTGGAAGACTCTGGTTGAAAATCAGACTGGCAGAAAGGTCAAGAGGTTGAGAACCGACAATGTCCTGGAATTTTGCAATGAGGCATTCGACAGTTTTTGTGCTGCCTCTAGTATTGCAAGACATAGAAATACTGCAGGTACTCCACAGCAAAATGGTTTGGCTGAAAGGTTTAATCGAACTATTTTGGAGAGAGTCAGATGCATGTTGACTAGTGCGGGGTTAACGAAGGTGTTCTGGAATTTTGCAATGAGGCATTCGACAGTTTTTGTGCTGCCTCTAGTATTGCAAGACATAGAACTACTGCAGGTACTCCACAGCAAAATGGTTTGGCTGAAAGGTTTAATCGAACTATTTTGGAGAGAGTCAGATGCATGTTGATTAGTGCGGGGTTAACGAAGGTGTTCTGGGCTGAGGCTGTTTCGACAGCAACATATCTGATAAACAGATGTCCTTCGACAGCGTTAGATATGAAGACACCTGAAGAAGTTTGGTCGGGACATCCACCAGATCTCGACAAACTGAGAGTATTTGGCTGCGTAGCCTATGCTCATATTAGGCAAGACAAGGTCGAACCTAGAGCTCTGAAATGCATGTTCATGGGATACCCAGAAGGAGTCAAAGCTTATAGGCTATGGTGCCTAGAGCCAAGTCACAGGAGGTGTATCATCAGTCGAGATGTAGTTTTCAATGAAGCTGAAATGGCTTTTAAGAAAACTGATGATGTTGGTCGAAGTACAGAAACATCTGACGAAGAGCTGGAACAGGTAGAGATTCCTGTTGAGGTGGAGCATGTTGATGCTGAATTGCATATCCCTGATGAAGTCGAAGAAGAAGCAGAAGATGCTGAGAAAGTTGAGGAAACTGACGATGACTACCTATTGTCGAGAGATAGGTCGAGAAGAGTCATAAAGGCACCTTAGAGGCTTGGGTATGCAGATCTTATAGCTTGTTCCTTAATCTCTGCAAGTGAGGTTCTAGACGAAGAACCTAGAGACTACAAGGAAGTTATGAGGAGTCGAAATAAGACTGAATGGCTGAAGGGCATGGATGATGAGATGAAATCTCTTCATGATAATCATACTTGGGAACTGATCAAGAAACCTGTTGGGGCAAGGTTAGTCAGCTGTAAATGGATTTTCAAAGTTAAGGAAGGAATTGAAGGAGTGACGTCGAAAAGATACAAGGCAAGGTTAGTTGCAAGGGGTTTCACTCAGAAAGAAGGTGTCGACTTCAATGATGTGTTTTCTCCTGTTGTGAAGCATAGGTCCATTCGAATGTTACTTGCCATGGTAGCACAGTTCGATCTTGAACTGGAACAGATGGATGTGAAGACTGCGTTCTTGTATGGTGATCTAGATGAAACGATCCTGATGAGGCAACCTGAAGGGTATGTCGAAAAGGGGAAGGAAGATTAAGTGTGCAAGTTAAAGATATCTTTGTATGGGCTGAAACAATCTCCTCGACAGTGGAATAGGAGATTCGACAAGTTCATGGCACGCATAAGTTTCATTAGAAGTCAGTTCGACCACTGCGTTTACTTCAGATTTCGACCTGGTAATTCATTTGTTATTTTGTTGCTTTATGTGGATGATATTCTCATAACAAGCAACAATGTTGAAGATGTGATGAGGGTGAAGGCTGAACTCAATAAGGAGTTCGATATGAAGGATCTGGGAGCTGCTTCCAGAATTCTTGGAATTGACATTCGAAGAGATAGAAAGAAGTCTAAGTTATGTTTATCTCAAGAGGCATACCTACGGAAGATTCTTGAAAAGTTTGGTATGTCGAATTCGAAGCCAGTTGTGACTCCAACAAACCCTCAATTCAAGCTGAGTATTGATCAGTGTCCCAGTACTGATGTCGAAAGAGCCTATATGAATAGCATCCTATATGCTAATATAGTTGGTTCTTTGATGTATGCTATGGTCTGTACTAGACCCAACATAGCATACGTAGTAAGTCTTGTAAGCAGGTACATGGAGAATCCTGGAAAGGCTCACTGGCAAGCATTGAAGTGGATTTTAAGGTGCATAAATGGGTCTCTAAATAGAGTCCTAATTTATGGTGGAGCCTTGGGTGAAGATGGTAAAGCAGCAATTGGAGGATATGTCGACTCTGATTATGCAGGTTGTATGGATTCTAGAAAATCTATTTCTGGATATGTTTTCACTATGTTTGGCACAGCAATTAGTTGGAAAGCAACACTTCAGAAGGTTGTTGCTCTATCAACCACTGAAGTGGAGTATATTGCATTAACTGAAGCTGTGAAAGAAGCATTGTGGCTTGAAGGTTTTGCGAAGGAGCTGAAACTTCAAGGTCGAGGTATCACTGTTAAATGTGATAGTCAAAGTGCAATACACCTGTTGAAGAATTCAGCCTATCATGAGCGAACTAAGCACATTGATGTGAGGTTGCATTTCGTCAGAGGAGTAATCGAGCGTGGAGAAGTCCAAGTGCTGAAGGTTTCGACTAAAGACAATGTTGCTGATATGATCACCAAGATATTGCCGAGTTGCAAGTTTTTCCACTGTATGCAGTTGATAAAGCTGCATGAAGAAAGCTATTTTGTTCCCTTGATGTTGTAGAGTTAGATCCAAGGTGGAGATTTGTGAGATATTGGATCGAACTCTAGTATAGTCGAAGGGTAGTTTCTTGGTTCGACAGGATTAAGCATGAAGTCGGAGGTTGTTCACATGCTTGTGTCGAAGATGCTAGGGTCGTTAGCATGTTAAATTAGGTTTTAGTGTTTAAACCCTAATTTGTTAAGTTAGCTTGTTTATTAAGTTGGCTTGTGTAATGGGCCTTGTGGAAAAAGCCCATTAGTTAGTATGTTAGGTTTTATTATAAATAGCATACTAGTCTCTCATCATTGCTAAGCTGTAAATCCTGATTTAGGGTGAGAGAGGTTATTTGTTATTCTTGTAAACTTGTAATCTTGTTTTAAGAGAAAGTGAAAGAATAGCAGTTATAACCAATTCTTGTGTTCCTCTTCTTCCTTGTCCTTTAATCATCCCTTATTTTATACTTTGTTCGTGTCATTGAATTCACAACATTAAAGATATAGAAAATTTCATGAGCAGTTTTATATGGATAAATTATATCTTTTATCTTTTATTGGAAATTTGGTCTCTTGCAAAATTAATGTGATGCAAATCTTAAGCTATAATATGATTTTATTTTATTTTTCATTCAAATAATCAACGCAGAGTTGATATTTGAGAAGTAGAATTCTAATTCTTATTTCTAACAAGCCTTTCAATTATCATGTCTTCCCCTTTATTTGTTCTATAGTTAAAGATGAATGGCATCATTTGTTAAACAATTTAGATAGATTATTTGGAGATGGGAAACTATCAATTTTTTGTTAAATGATTGGTTGAATACTCTTATAATTAACATGACAGTCCAAATTGAAATAGTTCATCCTAGCGAAATAGTAATCTTTTCCTCCTGGAATTCTTCAAATTCATTTAAACCTTCATCGAATTATGCACAAATTATCAATTACGATTACAATTGAGATAGAAAATATAGGGATTGACTTCATCTTTGAATTACACCTAATTCAAAGTTAGCTATTTTTCCCTTACAAAATTCAGCATAGTTCCTTGACAAATAAAGAACACGCGGGGAAATTGTCTCTTCATCTTTGGACCAAATAGCTTCAAACTTTAAGCTTGTAAAATCATCTTGAGAAGTGATGACTGGATGTTTCCAACCTTTAACTATAGTCTTCCAAGCGTTGCCGATGGATTTTAAGAAAGTAATCATTATGGCTTTTCAATAGTCATAATTTGTACCATCCGAAACAGGTGGCATGTTGACTGAACCTCCATCTTTAGTATTGTCAATTTAAGAGGAAAATATCCTCCCTACAGCTCACCCAATCAAAATAGGGTATCTGCTTTAATGTCAAATTAAATTTTATTCCTGAAAGGACAGATGTTGGACACAATGTTGGAACAATTGGTCCAATAAGTTAAACCAAATTCAACACTCAGATGGATAATAATACATAGTTAATGTAAAAGTAGTAAATAACGCCAGATATTGGTAACTCGTTTCGGTGCAAACAACACCTACGTCTGAAGGACACTCTTCCCAATAAAAGAAATTCATTATTAACAGCTCAGTGATGACTTCTCGACAAGTGTATTGATAGTGTCGAAGTAATAAAATAAGATCGTATTGACAGAGACTGTTGTTTAACAAAACAATAGTTGTGCAAGTTTAAAAAGTAACAATTGCGGGTTTCAAGTTGATTCTAAAAAATAAAAGGTGTTTTGAAAATAATGCGACAACGGTCAGGTTTTGCATAGAATTCCTTATTCATCTCCTGTAGATGTTTAATGTATTACATGAATGATAGAGACATTATACTTCCACAGCGAATTAACACAACCACTATACTCAGTCCCTTGGTTGAATAGTTCATTAATCCCTACTAGAGGTCTCATATCCTTATTCAACTGACGTAAGTGATATTAGGAAATGCAACCAGGCGTTAATTCAAATGCCACTACTAGAGGTCTCTTATATATATTCAATCAGCGTAAGTACAATAATTGTCCTAGTTCTAACACATGGACTAATGGTCGATATTCCCATTATGCCCATAATTAGATTAGTAGAGTATCTCAAATAAAAAGCATTAAGTGTAACGCTCCGATTTTATTTACTAGTTATTTTATTAGTTATTTATTTTATTAATTATTATATGATATAGTAATTAATTAATTGTGTGATTTTGTGAACATATGTGTTATATGTGTGTTGTGTTATTGGGTGTGAGAATAATATAAATGGGTAATTGGGTCTAATAACAAAAATAGAAAGAGTAAAGGTGGGGTATGTGTTAGTAAGCTCATTGGTGGAATTTGTGTTAGTAATAGTTTTGATAAAAACAAGAGAAATACAAATTAGAAAGATAATGGAAGAAAATCAAGAGGAGAGAAAAAAAGGAGAAAGAAGAGAAAGGGAAGAAAAAAATATGATTTATTTCTCCAACTTTCACCAAGTCTCTATTTCTTTATACTTGGTGATTTTTGCATATTTCTTTGACCTTTATGCTTCATATTTGTTCATCTTTGACTGACTCTTTGATGAAATATATGTAATGACAGAGTGTCATCATAATCCCAAACTGAATATGTTGCTTGTCCTCAAGTAACTTGTATGCAACTATACATTTTAAACCAAAAAAAAAAAGTTGTAACAATACAAATTCGGATTTAAAAAAAAAAGTTGTAACAAAACATCCCCATTTTAATATTTTTGTTATGTGATCATCATTCTAGTTCCTGACTTCAATCCAGAAAACTCAGAAAAATCTCCTCAATCTTGTCAAGTACTCAACTTGTCTCTCATCTCAGTATAACTAACTCAATTTGACAAGGCAATCTCTCTATCAACATGTACAATATGTTATATTGAGTTTGATCATGTTCTAATAAAATTCATCAAAGTAATCAAAACATACACATTTTATAGCTTTTTCAGTTATAACAGGGCTTATGTTTGGTAAGATATTTTTTTTGAAAAAGTAGGCTTAACCCTTTGAAGTTAGTCCTTTTGTTATCACACCAACTCTTTTCCTGATTATCAATACTAGATATTCATATTTTGTGGTCTTCACTATTCATTTTCTTTCTTCTTTTTTTTTTTTTAAGAAATTATTTTAACTTCTTATTTTCTAAAAAAAAAAAAATTTTTTTACCAAATATCTCTAGTACCCCAAACTTAAACTTTATTCACTTGCAAGAGCAACCCGAAACTTATTTTTTTCATATGACACGAAAACTAAAAATTCTACCTAACTCCAAAGAGATGGTGGAAAGATTTCATCTTTACAGTCAAATGGCTAATACAGGTTGACTTAAAAAGGATAAGAGTTTATAACAAATAACTGCCTCAGTGTGTGTAAATTAAACCAAATAAATTGAATCAGAAATAGTTAAAACTCTATAAAAATTATAAATACAAGGATACACTCAATAAAAGGAATTATAAACAATGGAAAATGTATGGCTCAAAACTTACTAGTTGAGGTATCGAGATATTCAGTACAAATCTGTTAATTACTACTTTCTTCCTTCTCATTCAATCCGTAAGAAACCTTCCAGGTGATCACATTTTTAACTAGTTATTCTTTTGGTCCATCTGTTCATTGCTAAAGTTGGAAATTTTCAACTGCAAGAAACAACGACCACAAACTCATTCATTAAGTAAAGTATCAGCGAAGTGGTATAAAAGAGAGCCAAGTATTTTAGCTACTACTATTGATTTGCTTAAGAGATTGACTTGTAGAACGTAAAAGAAAATTGTGGAAAATAATACAAATTCTGAAAACTATAGATTCACATGTCATTGGTGCGAAAAATTCTTGCACGTCTTGCATAGTGTTGTTGAAGTCTTTGTTCTATTTGGTCCACTTTGCCCTCGTCTGATTGATGTTGATGCTCGAGAGGCGCAATTTTATTTTGGACCCATTGCTTGAAACAACTACAACAACAGCGCTAGAAAGTACGAAGAGATTAGAGATAAAAATTAGGATTGGAGAGATTTTTAATCGTTCTTTCTTCGTTCAATCCCTTTCTCATGTCTTTGTCATACTACTTCTTAGTATGACATGCTACAAAATAAAAAACGATTAATGAATTAACATGAAATTTGGTGCATTAGCAAGCGGACATGGTCTAAGCAGTGCAATTTAATTTTCAACGTAGCGGATATCCAAATTTTCAATTCGGTTTAGTTAGCCCGTAATTGTAGAAGATTCAAGGATAAAATCACCACCCCTTCTCGGCTATTTCTGGAATTATCTCGGTTTGTGGTCTAACAGGTAACATATTCAAAACTCTATCGTACTTAAATGTTCAGGATTTTGAAATTCTCAGGTTGTTTAAAGTCACTATTCAACCTCCCGCGCTCCTAAGATTTTGGAAGTAATTTGGAAACCGCCTTTATGGGATTGGATTAAAATCAATTGTGATGGTGCTTCTCAAGGCAACCCGGGTATTTCTGCTTGTGGGGGTATTGCTAGAGATTATGATGGTAGGTTCCTTAGAGATTTTGCTAGTTTTATTGGTGTTTCCAACTCTCTCATTGCCGAACTCAATGGTGCGATATTTGCAATTGAGTTCGCTCATGAGAAGGGATAGAGGAATATTTGGTTAGTAATTGACTCTATAGCGGGATGATGTTTGGGATGATATTTGGTGCATTATCAAGTGGACCTGTTTTAAGCAGTGCAATTTAATTTTTAATGTTGCGGATATCCAAATTTTCAATTCGGTTTGGTTAGCCTATAATTGTAGAAGATTCAAGGATAAAATCACCACCCTTTTTCAGATATTTCTGGAATTATCTTGGTTTGTGGTCTGACGGGTAACATATTCAAAACTCTATCGTACTTAAATATTCATGATTTTGAAATTCTCAGGGTTTAAAGTCACTATACAACCTCCGTGCGCTCCTAAGATTTTGGAAATAATTTGGAAACCGCCTCCGTGGGATTGGATTAAAATCAATTATGACGGTGCTTCTCAAGGCAATCCGGGTATTTCAGCTTGTGGGGGTATTGCTAGAGATTACGATGGTAGGTTCCTTGGAGCTTTTGCTAGTTTTATTGGTGTTTTCCAACTCTCTTATTGCTGAACTCAATGGTGCAATGTTTGCAATTGAGTTCGCTCATGAGAAGGGATAGAGGAATATTTGGTTAGTAACTGACTCTATAGCGGTGGTTAAAGCTTTTTCTCCTCCTTTCAATGTGTCGTGGCAAGTTCGTACCAGGTGGATCAATCGTGTCAACATAACGTCTAACATGTCACTTGTTACAACTCATATTTTCAAAGAGGGAAACAATTGTGGGGACTCTCTGGCCAATATAGGACTAATGGTTCTTGATTACACTAACTTTATTACGATTCCTAATTTTTTTGAGAGCCGATTTTGTAAAAAATAGGCTTGATATACCGTTCTTTAGGTTTTGTTCTCCTTGAGTGGGTCTTGATATAGTCCTCCCACTCCTTTTGTATCAGTTTGCTTTGTTGTTATATCATATTATTAAAAAAAAGTACATTAGCTAGCAACAGTAACATTTTTTTTCTAAATGAAAATTGAGTAAACGAAAATTGTTACAAAAAGGATAGGGGGGACATAAACCAAAACCCTATCGAGGAGGAACGAACCTAAAGAAAGGCATTCCAAGCCTATTTTTTACAAAATCAACCCTTAAACAAATAGGGATGGAGAAAAAATAAGCCGCATCAATAAGATTAAGCCCTATGTTAGCTAGACTGTCTGCACAAGTATTCCCTGCCCGATAAATATGGGAAACTGCAAAATTCCAATTAGCAACTATATTTATACAATTCACCCATCTATTTCTAATAGGTCACGACACAACAAAATGGGGCTTGAACGATTTAACCACCGCCATTGAGTCGTTCTGTCTGTCTCTAACCAAATAAAATTCCAATTATTCTTATAAGCAAACTCAATTGCAAGCATTGCACACGGGAGTTCGGCCATGAGTGAATTGGAAACTTCCAAATAAGAGGCAAAGGCTCCCATAAAATTCCCATCACTATTTCTCACAATACCGCCGCAAGCTGACAAACCTGAAGTAGAAGATGAAGCACCGTCATAGTTAATTTTTATCCAATTCCTCAGAGGCGGCTTCCAAATAGCCTCCACAATATCAAGAGCTTTAGGAGGACGAATAATAACTTTGAAACTCTTGAGAATGGTGAAACCATGCATATTCATATGCTTTGTCATCAAACCAACACTACCAGCCAAAGAAACTGCTTCCATAATGAATGGAATGGCAGCAGAAAAATGCATCCTAGTAATTTGGAATCTGATCTTATTTCTAGCTAGCCAAATAGCATTTCAGAAATAAATGACGGCTGCTCCAACAACAGTTTTGCATTGACCAACCCCGAATTTGTTGCAAAGACTCCAAACATCATTCCAACCAAGAATAGGATACGAGAAATTAATTTTGTAACCTAACCATTTCCAAAGTTGAGAGGAGTACTTACAAACAAAGTAAAGGTGAGACGTCGTTTCTTCCGCCTCATTGCATAAATTCCACTGAGATGGAAAAACAAAATTTCTTCTTTGCCATTGATCGCCCACAGGCACTTTGTTATGTAAGAGCTTCCAAACAAAGCACAACTTCGAATGTGGAATTGATTTGGACCAAAGCCACTGCCACCAATCCTTATGCAGCCCTTTCGGTCTCTTAAAATCATATGCGATTTTAGGAGTGAACTCCCCATTAAGAGAATGCATCCAAACTTTTGAATCAGGCCGAAGATCGAAAGAAATATGGCAATTAGAAATTCTCACATGCAGCGCAACTGGGGTGTAAGTGATAGCTTTAGAAAAATCCCACTAACCATCAGTTATAATACTATCGACTGTTTGATCGACAATAGCAACTGCATCCACTAACTCAGTGTGCAACGGACTGCCACACCAATCATTATACCACAAACTAATATTAGAACTACAACCCATAATCCAAGATGTATTATTCTGCACTATCGGCATTTTCGGCTTGATGCTGGACCAAATGGAAGAAAAAAATATGATGCTTGATGATTTTATGATTTCTGATGACTCTATGTCTAAGCAACTCTGCCCAAGATTCAACATAATTGTGAAAATCCCAGGTCATTTTAAGATTGTAGGCGTCATTTAAACTGATGAGAGACTGAATCCCAAGTCCGCCTTCTGCTAAAGGAAGACACATATTCTTCCAAGCCACTGTTATGATTTTATTCTTAGAATAGTTTCTTTGCTCCATATGAACCTATTCACTTCACGCTCCACATCCTGAATAAGAGATATCGACCACGAATAAAGAGCCATGAAATGAATGAACATACCTTAAATGACAGACTTCACAAGCTCCATTCGACCGACAAACAATAAAAGAACACATTTCTAAGACAAGTGATTCCATGTCTAACATCATTAACTATTCATAAATTATGATTCAACTTTTTTAACTTTTTCAATTTAATCTTTAAATCTTTTTAAAAAGAATTTTAAGAAGTGAAGGATAGTGGCAGAAAGAAATAATGAAAAATAGAAAGAAAAAAAAAGTAAGAGTTATATTTTGTGATTTGTCAATCATGGTGGTGGCTGGGAGTGCGAGAGAAAGAGATGACAAAAGAATAAATATTTTAATAGGATAGTTGAATTTAATAGGATGTTTTAATAGAATAAATATGGTTCATCCTGCTACCATATTTAATAAGACTAAAAATAATAATAATAATAATTATTATTATTTTTATAATAATTAAAAGTAAAAAGAAAAAATTATTACATAAGTTTTAGTTGAATTGGGTCTAGAGACTTCACAAAGATAATCTCAAAACTAAAAACTTTAAGGATGTTTATAAAAATATTTATATTATCCACCTTCACAACCTTCTTATCAATATCAGAATTTAAATCTAAGTCATGATAAAATTTAAATTGTATCAACTAAAACCCAATCAAAACATATTTAAACCGATTCGAATTTAAAGTGAGCATTTGTAAAAGACATATAGTTTAAAATAATTTCATATACTTTATCTTCAACAAATAAACAGAGAGGTTTGATTATAATTTTACCATTTCAGCAAACAAACAAACCGGCCTTTGAATGTGACTTAGTCTAATATTTTTTATTATTTATTATATTATAATACTAATATAAAGGATTTGGAAGATGAACTCTAAAGCTAAAGGTTACTCATTTATTCCAATTTGCATGGTCACCAATTAAGAACTAAGCCAACCATACAAATCCAAATCTCATATTTAAATATACAAATAATATATAAAAATCATCTTAAAATTAAATAATTATAAATAATAATATTAAATTTTTTATAATTAATTAAAGCGTGAATGACATGATAAGAGTCTCTTTCAGTTTAATCAGACATTTTAGGTTTGAATTTAATCCTGAGTATATAACATTTTTAATTTTTTAAAAAAAAATTATTGTCTATTATAATTCTCAGAGATACGAAGGATTAATCTCCGCAAATGCGCACACAATTATTTAATTTATTAAAAAACAATTTGTAAATTTTTTTTAACAATTAAGTACTTATGAGCCATTTGTCTTGAACGGTTTCAAAATCAACTTTCCTCTAGAGATGAATACTTACCATATTGTCATCATTTTCTTGCTCCAAATGATTACTTTTGTAAAACCACTTTCATTCCATTACCAAACCTTTAAATATGATGATGTAAAACTAGAAGGAGATGCTTCATTGTTATATTCATACATTCAACTTACTTCAACCACAAGGTACCAAAGCAATGCTTATAGTGTTGGAAGAGTCACATGTTTTGAACCATTACATCTATGGGACAAAACCACAAGAAAACTCACCGATTTCACTACTCAATTCTCCTTTATAATTTATTCGAACGAAACCGGTTTCGGAGATGGATTAGCATTTTTCTTGGCAGATCCAGAGCTTCCACTTCTTGATCATATGAAAGAAGGTGGTGGACTTGGTCTTGTTGATAAATATCAACTATTGAATTCAAGTCAGTATTCATTTGTGGCAGTTGAGTTTGATACACATCAAAATCCTTGGGATCCTTCAGGTATACATGTAGGTATAAACTTGAATTCTATGATGTCTCAGAAAACTAAACCATGGTTGATAGATATTAAGAATAAGAAAGGCTATTATTCTTGTAAAATCGAGTATAATTCGAGTGTTCGTGATTTGAAAGTTTCGTTCACCGGAAACATTGTTGATGGTAAGCCTGTGAAAAGTTACATGAAGTATAATGTTGATCTGAGGGATTACTTACCTGAGAAGGTTATCTTTGGTTTCTCGGCTGCTACTGGACTTATGTTCGAGATGAATACGTTAAAATCATGGTCATTTAATTCGAGTTTAGAGAATGATAAGAAAATTGCTTCTTCAATCCCTTCAAATCTTGAACCTTCACCAATCCCGAATAGTCCTGAACCAGATAGTAAAAAACGTACTATATTAGGACTCGGAGTTGGTGTAGGTATAGCGGCGATTTTACTTGTTTTAGGATGGTTTTGTATCTTAATATGGAAGAGGATGAAAGGAGAAAAAGAAGATTCGATTTTCGATATGAAAATGGACGATGAATTTCAGAAGGGAACCGGGCCTAAAAAGTTTTGCTATAATAAACTCGCGACAGCAACGAATAACTTCGAAGAAACGCAAAAGATAGGACAAGGTGGTTTCGGGGGCGTTTACAAAGGCTATTTGAAGGAAATAGATTCGAACGTTGCTATAAAGAGGATATCGAAAGAATCTAAACAAGGAATAAAGGAATACGCGACGGAGGTGAAGATCATAAGCAAACTTAGGCATAGGAATTTAGTTCAACTAATTGGTTGGTGTCACATGAAAAAAGATTTCCTTCTTATATATGAGTTCATGCAAAATGGTAGCTTAGATTCTCATCTATATCGCGGTAAAAGCGTATTGGCATGGGAAATGAGGTACAATATTGCAATGGATTTGGCTTCTGCATTGTTGTATCTTCATGAAGAATGGGAACAATGTGTGCTTCATAGAGACATAAAATCAAGTAACATAATGTTGGACTATAATTTCAATGCTAAGCTCGGCGATTTCGGGTTGGCTAGGTTGGTTGATCATCAGAAAGTATCACAATTAGAAACCACAGTTGTAGCAGGTACAATGGGATACATAGCACCCGAATATTTCACAACAGGAAAAGCTACTAAGGAATCTGATATATATAGTTTTGGCATTGTTTCATTGGAGTTGGTTAGCGGAAGAAAACCGATTGATCTTTACGCGAAAGAGGATCAAGTGAGTATATTTGATTGGGTTGTGGAGCTTTATAGATTAGGAAAGTTACTCGAAGTCGCGGACAGGAAACTCGAGGGTGTGTTTGATGCGGAACAAATGGAACGGTTAGTGGTTATTGGACTTTGGTGTGCAAATCCAAATAATTCATTTAGGCCAAGTGTGAGACAAGTGATTCAAGTGCTTAAATTTGAAGCTCCTTTACCAATTCTACCACAGAAGATGTTTGAGTCAGTTTATCCTACTGCTATAAGCACAATTTTTGATCCAGTTTCTTTTCCTTCTGAGGCTTACATTGACAGTTCATAAACAGATATAGAAGAATAGTTTGATCAAGTGAGGGGTTTTTTGATGTAGGGAAAGATCATGTTTTATAAGTTTGAATGTGGTGGTGAAATTTCATTAAGCCATTGTTTGGTGGTTATATGTGACTTTTTGCAATTGTGTGTTAAGAACCATTTAGATTCTATGTGTGTGCATTTGTGTTCTATGATTGTGAAACAATTAAAAGTCATTCTTCTTCACGTGTGCATTTGGTGGTTATATGTGAATTTTGAAAAATAGTTTTGTCCTAATATAACTAACATTTTCAATTTTAAGTATAATATTATCTTTTTGTAAATTTTATTCTATAATTAATATTGTTTGCGTAATTCTAATTTATATTTATAGTAATTGATTCAGAAAAGTCTTTCTTTTTCACGTGTGTTAGGAGTGATCGAGAATCACATCACGAACTGTAGGACATTCTATTAGTTTTAGTTTAATCTTCTAATTTTGGTTTGGAGTGTGTATTTGCAAATACTCTATTGCTCAAATTAGTAACAGCAAGTGTAAAATTTTAGGTTAGAATAGTATATATATGTACATTGTTTTTTGGATTTAAATAAGTCTTATTATTTTAAAAAGAAAAAAAATTAACCAAATGTTATAATTTTCTGGACAACATAATCATTTTTATAAAACACATTAATTTTTTCAAATTCCATATATTTCGATGTTAAACAAGCATAAAATAAATTATTCAATTTTTCTTATTTTTAATTTATCAAATATTCATTTTTATATAACTTTTTTAATGCATATATATTAAATAATTTTAATATTTCCTATGAATAGTGCAGTTTTAAATTTCATTTTTTTGGATAATATTATAAATAATTTTAAAATTTATTACTTATAGTGCAATTTTAAAATAGATTGGTTTTAATTTATACAAAAATCAAAGACAAAGACAAATCAATTGTTATTTATGTATTTTATTCATATTTTTTATTCATTTTGTATCAAATATTTATTTTTCTATAATTTTATAAATGCATCTATATTACATAAATTGTTGCTATGTATAATTTGTTACAAATAGGACCCATGCATGGCACATGTCAGAGATATAGTGTAACAAAAATATATATTATTAAAGATTAAAACATAGTCAAAATCATAATTTTAAAAAAAATCTCATAATTAATTTTTATAATAACTATTTAAAATAACTTTAAACTGAAATGATATTTAAAATTTTTACATCAAAAAAAGGTTATAATAACATGATTAAAAAAATATTTTAAAAATATCTATTTAAATAAAATTTAAGTTAATTTTTTTATTTAAATTATTTGTAAATATTTTCAAACCTAACCATATAATAATACAAAAATCATTTTAAGAAAAACTGAAACAAACCAATCCAAAATATAATAAATATTTAAGTGAGATGAACATTTTAAGGGAAAAGTACAACTTACAAATAATAAAATGTTGAAAAAAATATTTTAAATTAAAAAAATCAAACACACATTTTAAAATAATAGTTTTAGGATTAAAATACACAAAGTTTGGTCAAAATAAATGAATAGAAATAATAGTTTTAGGATTTTCATCCCAATCTTTCTTCATATCATCATCATTGCTTTTTCATATTATTTTAATGAAATACTCATTTTTCTATAACTTTATAAATGCGTCTATATTAAATAATTTGTTGCTATGGACAATTTGTTACAAATATTAAATAGGACCCATACATCACATAGCTTAGAGATCTAGTATAACATAAATATAAAGATTAAAACACATGTGAAATTACAATTTTTTAATTAAAAAAATCTCAAAAAGTAATTTTTATAAAAAAAACCATTTAAAATAGCTTCAAACTTAAATAATTTTTAAAATTTTAATATCCATAAAAATTTATAATAACTAAATAAAAAAATTTAAAAATAACTATTTAAATAAATTTTTATTTAAAGGTTTTAATTTTTAATTTTTTATAAAACATTAAAAAACAATGTAACGATATAAAAATTATTTTATAAAATAGCTAAAACATATCCAAAATATAATATATTTAAGTGAGATGAAATATTTTAAGCAGAAAGTACAACTTATAATTAATAAAATATTGAACAAAATCTTTTAAATAAAAATAATAAATCAAATACACATTTTAAAATAATAGTTTTAGGATTAAAATACACAAGATTAGTCAAAATAAATATACATTTTAAAATAATATTTTTAGTCTTGTCCAAAAAAAGTTTAGCATTTTCTCATTAAAATACAGTCAAAATAAATATATATACATTTTAAAATAATATTTTTAGACTAACCATAAAAAGTTTAGCATTTTGTCATTAAAATACACAAGTTTGGTCAAAATAAATAAATACACATTTTAAAATATTATTTTTAGACTTTACCAAAAAAAAAAAAGTTTAGCATTCATTAAAATACGCAAGTTTGGTCAAAATAAAAAATAAAAATAGGGATCATGAGGTTTAGGGGTGGAAATAGGTTGGGCCGAGTTAGGCTTTGCTAAGCCTGAGCCTGGCCTGCCAAAAAAACTGAAGCCTAAGCCTGACATGTAGCCTGTCGTAGGCTTATTTTTAGGCCTGAGTCTGACTTTTTTGAAGGTTTGGTTAGCTTGTTATCCTACATAAAAGCTTATTTATTTTATACATATGTATATAAGCATTTAAAATGATGTTTAAATAGACTAACTAACTAAAAAAGCAAGAGACTGAAAATTTGTTTGTATTGACTTATTTTAACTTACCTATTAACATTAATTATGTGAGACTATTTGTTTAAGAGAACTTATGAAAACAAACATTAATGATGTGAGACTATTTGTGTAAGAGAACTTGTGAAAACAATGTTCATGACGTGTTTTTATCTTATTTTCACAAGGTCTTCAAGATAATCAAGTTTTATTTATATATTTTAATTCAAATAACAAAACATAACATAATGATAATAAAAAATTATTCATATTTATTTAAATAGGTCGGCCTGATAGGCTTAAAAACTTTGCTTAGGGCCTGATGCCTAACCTTTTTAACTATATAGGCTTATAAAAAAGCCTAAGTCTTTTCTATTTAAAAAATAAGTGTGGTCTGGCCTGAACCTATATAGGCTAGCCTGTAGGCCCTTGTTATCGGTCTGACCTATTTCCACCCCTAAGGAGGTTGTGATGATAATAAATGATTGAGATTTATTCTTACATTTTTTTTGTTTTTCCATTTTCTTACTAATAAGCATTTTTCTTTTTAAGAGAGTAGTTCTATTTAGTACTAAAATTACAATTTTAGGATTAAATACACAAGTTTGGTAAAAAAAATAAATACACATTTTAAAATAATATTTTTAAGATTAAAATACACAAATTTGGTCAAAATAAAAAATAAAAATAAATTTCAGTGTTTCTGTAATATTTCAGTCTATCCACTATTATTTGTTTTTCTCCCTCCAAAATCGTGTGGATCTCTGCAAAAAATTTCCCCTATACTCATCCATTCCCATTTCTTTCTCCATCCCAATCTTTCTTCTTCATCATCATCGCTTTTTCATTTTTCTCCGATCTAAATTTCATTATTGATCTTCAATTTGTGATTTGAAAAGATCTAGGGTTCTACTACCAGCGCATTTATTCCTTTCCGACATAGAATCTATTCAAACACCTAATCTGCATCTGTTTTTTGATCTTTGTTCGCTTTGATTTGATTTGTTGATTAGAGATACATTTGATTTTTGATGAGAATGGAGGTTGCTAGCGATGTGGCATCATTGGATGTTGAATTGTTGCAGCTACCAGAGGTGTCTACTATCGGACTCAAGTCTAATTTCACCTTCGTCGAGACGCTTTATCAGCAGTGGCTTTCGCTTCCCGAAAGCAATCGGTTGGTATGTTTCGTTATAGATGTTGTTTGTTTGTTTCAATTTGATGAGATTCTTATTGTTTGTTTATTCATTGAAATTTGAAAGGAACGGTTAGGGTTAGATAATAATGAATCAATAATTAATAATCATTACGCTTAAGTTAATAGGAGTAGTAAAAAAAATTCACAAGATTTGTGTGAGATGTTCATTATTGTTATTACTATGTCAATAAAAGATTGCCATCATCATTGGATTCCGTGTATCTACCTCATTAGAAGTGAGAAATTAGTTAATTTCCCCAGATATCCTCATCATATTTAAGAAGTAATCATTGTTGTGAATTGCAAATTATGGAAAATAGTAGCATGCTAAATTATAGAGCACTGACACCTCTGAAAAAAGGCGTACCTGTGTCTGTGTCCGTATCAGACACCTTCACCGACATTTTGTGATTACATTTAATTTATTTATTTTCTCAAATTATTATTAGTATTGTTGTGTCGGTGTCGGAGTCGTGTTCTGGGTGTCTTTGCTTCACAGATAAATAATGTATTGTGGAACAATATTGGTTTGTTATTCTGCTATGCTAGAGCTGCTATTTGACAACACGGAGTGAATTTGAACGGTTATGTGTCACTCTCAATCTGTCTCTACTCTCTAGGCTTCAGAGTAGTCACTGGAACCTATTCTTGTTCTTGGAAGGACTATTCTAAATTCCTGCTGCCTACTCTCTCATGCCCTATGAATGATGTATCGATGATACTTAGAGCAGGCGAGTGAGATATTGGTTATCGAGTAGATGCCTTTTTATTTTTTATTGATGGGTTTCCTTAAACCGTTAATGTTTTTTGTTGAGCTCTCATGAATATCATGCGTGCATTTATTTTATTTTATTTGTGTCTAATTGGCTCTTTTGTGTAGGCAACCTCATTGCTAAATGATGTAAAGTCCGGTGTTCCGTTAAATGTCCCGGGTTGCTCAAGTCCAAATGCTTCTAGCAATTCTTTGCCTTCTATGTTTCCCGCTGGCACTGCACCACCTCTCTCACCAAGAAGTTCATCTGGATCCCCTCGCATAGTGAAACAGAGAGGCCCTTCTAATTTGGGTTCTTCTTTTAAAGTTGTTAGTGAGCCAGTTAAAGAAGTTATACCCCAGGTGAGGCTTATCAGATACGCTTGTCGATTCGCACCCTGTTTTCATTTTATGTTCATGCTTGTAACAAGTAGTTTTGTGCTTGCAGTTCTACTTTCAAAATGGGCGTCCTCCGCCCAATGAGCTGAAAGAACAATGCTTGCTTAGAGTCGACCATTTATTCTCCGATCACTCGCATGGGCTGCAGATACATGGTGAGATATCGCTCATAAATGGGTTATAGCCTGAAAGGCCAGTTGACAACTTGGGAAAAAAGGTTTCCAATTAGCAGCACACTCTAGCTGTTTAAGCAATTGCGCACCCTCCTGATTTTGACTAAAATTAACTTTTTTTAATGTTTCCATGAGACAAAAGTGAATATTTGTCTAATGTTCACTTTATAACATACAAAAGAGTTAATAATAGCTCGGTTCTGATTTTTCATTTTTCTATGGTATGTCAGAATTCAAGTCAGTTACCAAGGAAGTATGCAAGCTACCATCTTTTCTTTCCACATCTCTTTACAGAAAGATCGAAAATGGAGCTGGTATTGTGACAAGGTTTGTACTTTAAACTTTTGTAACTCAACTTGCATATTTCTCTGTTCCATGAACATGAGTGGTAGTTCTTGGATTTAGCTGTTTGAAAGGCTGTTGTCTCCAGTGTTGTAAACCGAGGATCGTGGAAAATAGAAGTTTGTTCAATTTCTGCTGCACAACAGTGCTTTGGCAGTCACTATTCGACAAAGTGTTGTACTAAGTAGCTTAATATGGAACAAAAGCGATTTGGTCAAAATGTTGTACTAAATAGCTTAATATGGAACAAAAGTGATTCGTTTAAATTCTACTATGCTATAATCCGCTATTTAACAACAATGGTTATCTTGAGATGCTGACAGCCTGGAATGCCATAACAATTGTTGTATGTTGATAAGGAATAGTACTACTGATTATTCAGAAAGGATAAGTGCTTTTAGGATTATATTACGAGGTTATCCCTGATTTAGAAATTGCTTAAAAATAGACGTATTCATGTTGAAATTATATGGCCGCGTGACTTAGGAAAATTTCACATCTTAAATTTAATATCGAATCTTTAGTGGCGGTTTGATAAAGGAAACTATTATCATTTAATAATGAAAAGAGCATTAAAGAAAAAAACAGAACCATTACTATCTCCGTCCGGCAAAATTTTCCCGGTCCCTTTTTGTAAGACCCTTTCCAATTAACAAGATATATTAATCACCTTTTCACAAAAATATAAGAATTACAATTTAATGATCTTGTTCGCTGTAGTTATTATTTCTTATTATTAGTATTACTTATGCTTTATTCTTTGATTTAATATTCCTTCAGGAAAGCATTTATTGATTATTGGATTAATGGCAACATGCTGACGATGGATATAGCGACCCAAATATTCACAATTTTGAAGCAACCACAGTTCAATTACCTTACTCAGGTTTGTTGCCTTTTCTGCTTTTCATTTCATGTATAATGTATCAAACATGTCATTTGTTCATTTTCCATTTGATACTAAATGAATTACCTATTTAGGGTCAAATTTATTGATCTTTTTGGCTTTATTATTATAATTACATCCATCCTTTTTGAGAACTATATTATACTTCATATCAGGATGATTTTAAACCTATACTGCGCGAGCTTTTGGCAACTCATCCTGGGCTGGAGTTCCTGCAGAGCACACCCGAGTTTCAAGAGAGATATGGTTTGTCTTCCATCTTGGTTATTGCTGTGCTTGCTTCACTGACTTATCCTTTTTATTAACGTGACCCTAATAATGGTTTCTGTCTTCGTATCATTTGTGTATGGTTTTTTTTTATACAATTTGTCGACAACAATATTATCCAACCCATTTTCTGTTAACACTATTTGTTAATCATCTTTACACTTTTCACATTCAATACCAGTCTTACCTCTTTGTCAGTGGTGCCATGCTCTCATGTACTTGCTTTTCTAATGGCCCAGCTGAAACCGTGATATATAGAATATATTACTTCATCAATAGATCAGGAAATGGCCGTCTTACCCTGAGGGAGCTGAAGCGTGGAAATATAATTGATGCGATGCAGCATGCCGATGAAGAAGAAGACATCAACAAAGTTTTGAGGTAGATATATTGTTTGAAAATGCCATTACCATGCCCTTTGATAAGTGACATTGGTTTCGTTTTTCAAAGGAACTAAATATACTTATATTGAAATGCAGTAATAAGTATGTTTGGACTCATTTATCTGCAGATACTTCTCGTATGAGCACTTTTATGTTATATACTGCAAGTTTTGGGAGCTGGATACAGATCATGATTTCTTGATAGACAAGGAGAATCTTATTAGATATGGCAATCATGCACTTACCTATCGAATTGTCGATAGAATATTTTCTCAGGTTGATGCACTTGCCACTTTTTTTTATATGATTTATAAGATCATTTGTTGATGACTCATATTTAAACTCTATCATCAGGTTCCAAGAAAGTTTACAAGCAAAGTTGAGGGAAAGATGGGATATGAAGATTTTGTTTATTTCATACTATCAGAAGAGGACAAAACATCTGAGCCAAGTCTTGAATATTGGTATTTCGTTTCCCATTCATTTTTCCGATTCATTTGTCACTTTGTCCTCTCTATTAAGATGTCACCAGATTAGTTGCTAATACTTGAGTTGTTTCCTTGTTTTCAACTACTTAAATAAAAGGAAAAAAACTTTCCTCATATTTGCATAGTAAACCAATCTACCAAACAGGTTTTGTTCTTTAAATAAAGGTTTTGCATTAAAAACAGTCCTCTGCGAATTCAATTCCCGCAGACAGACCCTTAGGGAAACATTAGAAAATTTACCCAGTTGGGGCTTATTAGCTATTGACTTTAACTCTGACTTGTCATGATTAGGTTTAAGTGTGTTGATTTGGACGGAAACGGAGTTCTTACAAGGAATGAACTGCAATTTTTCTACGAGGAGCAACTGCATCGAATGGAATGCATGGCTCAAGAACCCGTTCTTTTTGAAGACATACTGTGTCAAATAATTGACATGGTTAGATGTGAGGTTTGTTTTTCAATCTTCCTTTTATGATTGATTGGTCATGTTTCATTATGTCGTTAGGAATTCACATTAGGTGGAAAATGATGCAATTCGTTAAAAAGTTTGTTTTTTTTTCATGGAAGATGGCATATTCCAATATGCATATTTGGTTCTTCTCTTTTTTCCATCTTTGTTATTTGGTTGATTTCATATTATCCACTTAAACTTTATGACATCTTTATTTCCTGAATTTAAAATTAAAATATTCTTTCTGCAGAACGAAAGCTATATCACTCTGCGTGATCTGAAAGGTGGTAAACTCTCTGGAAGCATTTTCAATATCCTGTTCAATCTAAATAAGTTCATGGCCTTTGAAACTCGTGACCCATTTTTGATTCGCCAGGTACATGAATTGTTCAATAAAAGTTGATATATATTATTGTGCCATCATCATGATTGGCTTGTGTTGATTAGTTTTTTGACCACTTCGGTGTGTGAACAGGAACGTGAGAATCCTACGTTGACTGAGTGGGATCGCTTTGCTCACAGAGAATATATTAGGCTTTCAATGGAAGAAGATGTAGAGGATGTTTCTAATGGAAGTGCAGAAGTTTGGGATGAATCACTAGAAGCTCCCTTCTGACATCTTCTATGTAAGTTGAAATATGATGGTACAAAACCACTTTTACTTTGCATTACTGATAGAGCTCACTGATATAATTCGGTATGTATAATACATAATGCAGTTTATGAAAAAATATCAACACCCTAGATTGGATGTGCGGCCCTTGTGCAGAGATTGTAGAGTTGGGTCACCTTTGAGTCCTCCTCCATTGCACCTGCGAAATTGGAAAATTCCAAGGCTCGCCGCAATGGAATAATTTATTTTGGATGGGTGCAGGTAGTGACAGACATTGGGATGTTTATCATTGAAGTTTTGTTGCTTATACCAATTGTCCGTGTAAAGCGAGGTCATTTTTGCTAAGCGATTAGCCTTGAGTTGAATTAAATTAATTAGACGTTATCGAGTATGCTTGCTATACAAGCAACAGAAATTTAGATTTTTTTTTTTTAAATTTGTTTTAATGATCTAGTCCCTTTGGCCTATGATCAATTTATTTGTAGATTACATTTCCAATTTCCGGCCTCGTCTGCTATTCCTGCCGGCATATGAAGAATTCCTTTTTCATCTTTTCTTTTGCCTGTTAGGCCAATTAAAGAGTTTAATTGTGTATTGCTACCATTGCCATTTGTGTTCATGGATATGGTCAATTATTGAACTCGCAAATTCAGTTGTTCAATCTAATCCAATCTCCATTTGAACTCAACCCAATCGTTTTGATTTGAATCCAATGGTATATGATTACAGTGGCGGGTATGATATTTTGAACCCTCGAGCTCAACATGTTGACAAATTATCTCACACAATTCTTATTAAACATATATATATTTTTTAGTATAATATATTTTTTATTTACAGTAAAAACTTAAGTTTAAATCTACTTTATAAAAATTGATTTATTTATTCAAATTAAGATTTCCTTACCTTTAAGTTTTGTTATGTAACATGCATTTTTTTTTACCTTTCAAGTATTTAATGATGTTGAGAAAATAAAAGGTGTATTATTAGCGTAATTTTTTATTAAGTAGTTTAATGGTTGAAATTCACCTTTTAAAGGTAAATAGGTGGGATGTCGTATGTGTGAACCTACATCGTGGATTTAATATTTTTATGTTCGTATGTGTGAACCTCAATCCTGTATTTGATATTCTTATGAAGCTACTAATTAATTTGACTTAATAATGAGACTAAAGGAAATTCTTTTTGCATAAAAGTGATGTTTGTTTTTATTTGTGTATGTTTATTAAACTCTCAATATTTATATTTATGTATGATAAATTTTTAAGTAAGCTACTTTTTCATTTAAAATGATTTTTTGCTTATATATTATAAATTCAAATCAATCAAATTATCAATAACAATATTTGTTTCATTCAGTTGAGGATAAAAGTATGAAATTTGACACAATTCTATATAAAACTATAAAGTAATATAAATATTGAGTTTTATCCAATTAAACTAATTTCAACATTCTTAATTATTACAAATATAAAATGTTTTAGAGTAATGCTAACAAGTGCTTTAGGACACATATTAAGAAACATGTTAGCATTACCCACTGTTTTACAGTCAAACAACATTGTGGTACCTCTAAAGTTTAGTTCATTACTTCATTTTCATCTAGTATGTCAAATTTGTATATTCATTCATTAATATAAATAAATATAAATTTTAAGCTATTTTTGCTAAGAGGGTTAAATTCAAGAGTTTTAAAAAATTTATCATTATAAGTTCATTTTGTCGTTATTCCTATCGGATCATGAGGGGTTCGGGAAGAAAATTTCACCTGACATTAATTTTTTACCTGACACCTTCAAGTAGTAGCGTTTTTATTATCGTATCCTTATATTTAAAATTATGATTTTCACTGTTTATTTGTCAAATTTTTTTTTTTTTTAAATTTAGTTTTTTGCCGCAATTTTTGAAGCTGTTATCAAACTGTTAAGAGTAATAATTTTTTTCATTCACTTCAGACATTTATACTTGTAATTTTGTATACATACATGAGTTTTTGAAGAAAAAAAAAATGAAATTTTACCGGCATTTTCAAAATGTTTGGTAAAATTCAAAATTTTGCATGTATTTTTATCGGCAATTTTTAAAAAACATGGTATCCTACATATATTTTACCGGTATTTTAAAAAATATCAGAATAAACAAGTTTGTATGTGGATTTTTAAAATATCTGTTTTTTATTTTTTTTAGTGAGGGCCAGAGAAAGAGATGACAAGATTGTTTCTAGATTGATCAATAAAGAGAAGCTGTAAAATTCTCTAGTGGAAGGGGCAGAGATAATAGAGAGCAATTGCATCTTAGGGTGGTTAGAGTAGTTTCCAAGAGTTCTTACGATAGAAGGATAGGTCAGTCTCGAATACCCCGCACTATACAACATAAAGGAGGTAGAGCCGGATGAGCCAAAGATTTTGATGTCAAACCAAATTTTGTCCTTGTTGATGATGTTGAGGTTTCTCCTTAGGATGATAATGAGGTTCCTCCAAAGAATGATATAGAAGTTCCTCCTTACGCTGATACAAAGATTCCTACAGCTGATACAAAGGTGGTGGCTTGGGTTGATACAAAGTTGTTTGTCCACACATATGAAGGATTTTTTAGAGGGCCTAATGACCCTATCTGGCTAACTAAATATATCAATCATGTGGCATTTAGATTATGATACAGAGGTATAAATATTTGATTTTATATTGTTTTTGTTAATAGGAAAAAAATATGACCTAAAAGAATCCATCCAGGAAAAAAATGTGACCTAAAAGAATCCATCCAAATGCGTTGTCTCTAAAAGCATCTTTTTAGAGCGTATGTTTATATATACATGTTATCAGTCTTTCAAACTCTATTCAACAATCTATCCTGGAATTTTTTAAATCCTTACAAAATCTCTCTTTTATTCAATTATTATTGTGTTTGGTCACACAATCAATTTGTTTTTTGATACTTCACTCTCTAGTCAACAATCTATGTTTGATTTTTATAAATCCTCCCAAAAACCTCTCTTTTATTCAATTATTATATTTGGTCACACAATCAATTTTTTGATACCGTCAACTTCACTGTCGTAATAAATTATACATAATATATATGTGAATAGAGTTTTAGTGCATTCTAGATGTTTTATAGATGAATTTAAACTCTTGTGCGTCAAAATTAGATGAATTTAAACTCTTGTGTGCGTCAAAATTTTGAAATTCTGGCTAAGTTTTATAGATTAACTTAAGCTCTCTTGTAATATATTGTGCACCCAAATCTGGAAATTTAATTAGAATTTTTGTGTTTGATGGACGTTTCTTATAAAAATCTAAACTGTACGAGGAGGGCGATTTTGGAAATTCTGGGGGTTTGAGATCACTACTAAGAGGGCAATGAGAAACCCCCTTACTCTATGAAGACCTTGTGGATCACTCAAGGGGTGTTTGATCATATTGATACTTCTATTCATCAATTTATATGGAGGAGGAAACATAGCCATTGGGGTGAATTATAAGATTGTTTCTCAACCTAAGTGCAATGCGGGGTCCCTCAGAACATTAAGATTTGGTTGCAGTCTTCTTCATGTATTTATTGGGTTACGAGTGGATATCAATGGTGGACTTTCATTCCTTTGATTTTGGAAGTCCAACCTAGCAAGAGACTTGGAAGTGGATATGGAAACTTGAAATTCCCCAAAACTGGATACACTTCACTTGGTTATTAATGCAAGGAAGCCTTCAGACAGGTATTTATTCGGTTATCACCATATTCTTCATACAAATTCTTCTGTTAGACATTGTGTCTAATTACTGCTTCATCCACTCAAATTCTTCAGGGAGAATATCTTGTGAACGAGAAACAAAGATCATACAGAACTCCATCCAAATGACAGGTAAATTGGGAAAAACAGAGAATCAACCTCATTCAGTTTTACCTGCCTTGAGTGTGTCATCCATACGCCACTCCAATAAGCACTTTTAAACGGTTCTCAGACGCATATTCATCTATGCTTGGGAAGCTTACAATTCATACAATATATCAACTCTTTGTGTACAACTGAAGACAGAGACTACATGACTCTCCATCTCAAAATGTGAATTTGTACCCAAAAAACAACGGTTTACATAGTTCATGATGGTGTTTTCCCTTTGATTTTACAATTCCAAATATCGTAGTGGACAAAATGGATCTCGATTTTTCTTGCAACCATTAGGAGCTAGGACCAAGCTGACCAGTAGTTACAGCAATCTTTATAGCACAGTTTAATATCATACTTTTGCACCAAGGAAAGACTGCCATGAACAATGAGAGGGAGACAAATTTAGATTATAAATTAGAAATGCATTAAGTGTGAACAATGTAAAATACAAAAGCAAGCTGTTGTGCATGAAAATGGGCAATTTGCTATGGAGATTAATATTCCCAAAAATCTATGTTAATGCAAATAAGCTTTATATCAAAAGATAGCTCTTCCGCAAGTCAGGCACATCATATGATGTGTACCTATTGAAGTGTGCAAATTGCATAGGTATTAGTAATTAAGTTGGCATGTGTTGCCGGTAAATACTAAACTATTTCCTACCTTCACACCTGCTGGAGAATTTCCAGGCTTAGCAGTGGTTGCACTTCCAAAATTAATCTTTGTTTTTTTATCAGCTGGCTTTAATATTTGGAACGAGCACATTAGATTCTCATCAACACTCATCATAGCACCGGCATTGTCAAACTCTCCATAATAATTAGGGGCTGAAAATATTGTTACAAGTTGTCTATTAGCAAAGAACTCATATCCATCCTCCACGACCTGGTCATACATTAAAAAAAAAACAGTTAATACGTAACAGCATAGTTGATTGAAGTGTAATATCCTCCAGTAGAAACACAAGGTAATGTACAAATGAAGCACCAGATGCCAAACCTAATGAGTGGGATTTGAAGATTTTTCGGGTCAATGCATAAAACCATGTCACATCACATTTAGAGTTGAAAAAAATAAAGTAGTTACAACATGCTGGAAATATACCAACAGACTAGAGCAGATTGTGGGAAATATACTTCATTGTCATTTTAGTTTCAGTCATAGAAAATTAGAAATGGCTGCTAAAAGTCTAAAACCCAGCCTCCAAAAAATTGGTAATGCATTAAGCACTAAAGATAGGAGCTTGACCTGGTGAGCACGGCAAATTAGGTCAAGATCCTGTTTCTGAAGAAACTCAGAGATCTTATCAGCACCAAATGTATATGAAACTCCCCTGTCATTCATTCCCCATCCTTGAACATCTTTGCTTGGGTCAGACCAAAGAAGATCACAAAGCAAACCTGTATCAGGAACATCAGTGGGCCGTTGTAGATTTCTAATCTGATCCAAACTATGCAAGTCAGGGGAAATCCCCCCATGCATACACAAAATCTTTTCGTCAACAAGAGCTGCCACAGGAAGGCAATTGAAGCAGTCTGTAAATGTCTTCCATAATCTTACATTAAACCTTCTCTTGCACTCATCATAAAATCCATAAATCCGGTTTATAGAAGCACATTCATGATTTCCTCTCAATAGGAAAAAGTTTTCAGGATATTTAATCTTATAAGCAAGCAGAAGGCAAATTGTTTCTAAACTCTGCTTTCCCCGATCCACATAATCCCCCAAAAACAAGTAGTTAGCTTCGGGAGGCAATCCACCATACTCAAAAAGCCTTAAGAGATCAGAATATTGACCATGTACGTCACCTAAAACATAAATATAAGGATATTAAGAAATCATTGCATTAAACAATATATGTATTTTTCCTTTTGTACAATTACAATAGTACAGCATTATACAATATTGATAATATCTGGAAGTAAACTGTATGGATCATACAGCAAACACTAAGCTATATTCCAACGTGTGGGGCCTGCGGCCACCAACATGAATCAATTGATAATGCCATGATGTTTCTCCGTAAATGTAGATATTAATATCGCCAACATGACATGTAGAATCGATTTGGCAAAAGAGACACAGATTATAGCTTATATACAATTGAAGAACATATTAATATCATCAAAAGCCACAAAGTTTAAATATCTAGATCCATCATAAAAATTGATGAGGAAATAGAGGGACAGGTATCAAGTGTCGTGTTGACCATAAGATTCATGCACTGGGGATGGAATGGATTAATATTTCTTGTGTAATTTGTGATAGAAAAGCACCACCTAATTTAAAGGAAATTTTTCCGGCTTAATTGCAACTTGGAAGACTTGCAATTGAATATGGAATTAAAAGCTGGCTCCTAAAGAGCCAACAAGAAAATAAGCTCATTGTTGTAGAGATGTAAATATTACAATGGATAAGCTGTCACATGACAAAATCGAATTAGAAATGAATGCAATAGAAAGAAGAAGACAATGCCAATTGTAGAAAAAAACATAAAGTCTCGTCTTAGGTGATTTGGACATGTATAGCAAAGACTCATAAAAGAACCAGTGAAGAGGATAGACCCTGTGTAGAATACTCTCATGGTCAGAGTTAGACAATTGTCATACAAAACTATAGGTCAAATCATTAAGAAGGATTTGAATTTAACGGTCTTCACTCTGTCATTTGATATGATTCATTCTTGACTAGCTTCATTTGATTCATGTAGCTAATCTTAGAAGAAACTTACTTAGGATTTTATTTATTATATAATATGATGCTTACTGTTGCAATTTGAAGTTATGTAAAACTAGATGAGATAAATTGTTACCACAAGCTTAGTGAAGTTAATCAAGAGCTTTTGTTAGCATTCTTCGTGTAAATAAAAAATTATTTTTTGCCCAGTAAAATCCCACACAATATAAAACAACAACAACAACAACAGTCAAACCTTATCCCACTAAGTAAAGTTGGCTACATGGATCAACTTAAGCCATAATGTTCTATCCAGGACCATACTTCTATCCAAATCGTTAGTCTCGAGATCTTTCTTAATAATTTATCTTATAATATTTCTAGGTCTTCCTCTTCATCTAATGGTTTGACTTCTCCCCATGGGATCTACTCTTCTTACCACAGAATCTACATATCTTCTCTCTCCATGCCCACACAATATCAATTTCGAAAACACAACAATCGTATTCTTAAAGCTCACATATTGACTTATCAAAACGCACATTACACCGTTATTCACTCACATACATAAATTCTACCACCATAATCTTCTCCAGTTAGAAACAACAAGGGAGCTTCCTCAATTCAAACTCTACAAAATTAATCCCTATGAAGTTCAAAATAAAAACACATTCATCCAGTAAACCCTACCACTTATCTAGCTTCTAACACACTCACAAATAACTAAGCATGCAAAAAGTAATCACAGAAACAAAACTACCCTAAACCAAAACATGAAGAATTTACAAGGCCTTCCGTCAAGCAACAAAATGATTTGGAGAAAGAAAATTAGGTCAAAAGAAAAATACCACAAATTTTGATAGGTGCTTGGAGTTCTAATAAATAAGGCTGTTGAATGAAAATGTCTCTAGAAACCACGCAGAGTTGACGGATCTCGGCCTCCGATAGTTGAACTTGCTTCCCCGGACGGTTTCGAACTTCTAACAGTCGACTGATTATGTCATCAACGACTGATTGCTCCATTTTCTTCTTCACCAGCTCCAAGCAACGAACTACACACGCTCAATTCGATTCGATGAAGATGCGAAAGTTTGAAGTCAAAATCGGAAGACTAGAAGTGAAGGAAGCATGGAAACGGAGGAGAAAACGACGACCGGGTGTTGGAGTGACTGTCGTTTTGGAATGGGTCTCAATTGGACACATTCATTTTCGGAAAAGTAAAAGGAAAGAGACAATTTTTATTTGAGTATGTCAAACAAGTTTTTGAATTGAAGGAATTAAAATTGACAATTTCTTATTTGGCCACTAAAAAAAATAATATAGAATGCTTGAAAGTTCAACGGAGTGACCTCTTTTTTCAATTTGTTCTAATTATATCATTTTTAATTATATCATTTTTAGATATTACACTTACAATAAAAGATAAAAGATGTGGGTTATAGAGTGGGGATGTTGCGGTCTTTTATTTAGCTATCTCTATTAAATTAATTAGTGTCGTTTTCATTCGAGAAGTGGATTCTAGTCGGAGTTTAATGTCCTTTATAACTAAGGTGATAGCTAAACCAAAAACATGTTATCAAAAGATAGAGAAAACGGTGTTAGCACTGCACTAGTGACTGCATATAGGAAAGTGTGATGTTATTTCTTGGCGCATGTTGTCGTTGTTCGTACCAATCTACTACTAAAGTAAATCCTTCATAAGTCGGATATGGCAAGGTGGGTAATCAAATGGTCGTTGAGATGTCTGAGTTTGACGACTCCCTTGAGCCTAAGAAAGCATCGAAGGCCCAATTGTTCATGAATTTCATAGCATAAATGACTCCTAGTGTTCTCAAACTAGTTTATACTTAGATCATGTTCATAGACATGTCATCTAATAGTAGGGGAAGCGGGATCAGTCTCATTTGAAAAATAAAGCATGTTTGATGATTGATGTGTCCTTGTATTTTGAGTTTTCCACTACCAATAATCGGGATGAGGATGCAGCTTTCATTGTAGGTCTCATGTTAGCAGCCGAAATAGGGGCGGAAAACATAAAGCTACAAACAAATTCACAATTGGTAGTATCACAAGTCGAAAGATAGACTTAGACTAAAAACTCATTATTACACTGGTTTGTCAACCCGACTACAAAAAGATTGATGAAATTCAAATCATATGAAATATTATACATCACTAGAGAGCGAAATACCCAGGCAAACGTCTTATCTAAGTTCGCTAACACTAGAGCCATATGAATTAACCATTTCTTCATCTATGAGACCCTGTTGAGTCCCAACATTGAAACTCCCAAAATTGTAATGGAAATTATGGGAGACACGCTTTGCAGACCTTCTGGATCTCGCTCATTATGACATATATTTTGCATGGTATGTTGTCTACCGGCCTAGTTGAAGCTCCCCTCATCAAAAAGAAGAGCAAGTTTGTACTCGGTGATAGGTATACATCTATATAGAAAGGTATATCGATATCTCTGGTGAAATGCCTCGAAGGAGAAAAATCAACATACACCCTCGTTGAAGTACACTAATGGATATTTGGACAACATCTCGACGCTGAAGCTCAGGCTAAAAAGGTTCTTAGGGTCGAATATTACTGGTCGTCCATGGTCCAAGCCTTCAAAGATTATGTGAAGAAATGTGAACAATGTCAAAAGCACATAGATGTTCACAATGCTCTCTCTTCCGAGTTACACGTGTTGACGTCCTTAAGGCCCTTCTCACAGCAAGGCATGGAAATCCTTAATCCTCTTCCCAATGTTTAGTGCTTAAACTCGATTAACTTAGATCATATTATTGTTTTATCTTTTGCCCAACAAATTTCACTCATTATTGAAGATGGTGAGAAGCATTTTGGCATCTCTTTCATATATGCTTCTACTAATTACTTGTTGAATGAACTTCTTTAGACTCCTTTTAATTACAATACCAGCTACCTTCGTGTTTCTTAGGAGGTTTCAATGGCATCATAGGAACTCATGAACATAATGGTGCTCAATCTCCTACTAGAATTTTTTTTGTAAGATATATAAAATAGTAAAATTTAAATAACTTCTTCACACCTCTACTAGAGGATTTTTTTTTTTGTTCAAATAGAATATTTGGCTATAACGCCGCATTATAGAGCTATTCGCAACCAAAATTGGTTGAATTCCTGTAACTCTATCTCTCTTGCTCAACTATTACCAAAACCATATTTGAACATTATCCTTTTCTGTTCCATTTTTATCCTCATTGCAATAGGTTTGTGTCTCAATTTAAATTCATGATAATATGGCCAAGTTATAACGATAACATCAACATCATAAAGATCTCATAGAACACTAATTGCATTGGTTATCTCATGTTCATTATGGCTAAAAGGCTTAAGCTCCTCAAGGAAAATTTGAAAACATGGAACAAAAATATTTTTCCGTGAGGTTCATGATCCTATTAAAGCCGGACTACAAACTTAGGCTTTAATGATACTCTTTCTAACTTAAAAAAAACTAGATGTGGCTCTAAACTTAGAAAAGAAATTGATAGGATAAATTCAAAGTTAAACGACACTTTTGAAGGTGATAGGAACACAATTTTTTTCCATAGAATGGTCGAGATTAAAATTGCCACCAATTTGATCTTTCCCCTCAAAATCAATGATAATTTCGATTTGACTCTGATGGCATTGCCAACCAACCACTTTGTGGGACATTTCACTTTTTTTATTCAATGGAGTCAACAAGTTCCATGACAATGGTATAGTTGAGAAAGAGATTCCAAAGTTAGTTTTTAATGTTAATGCAACAACCTGCTCAACATGATTCCTACTTAAGAAGAAATTCACAATGTTGCGTTTTCCATGAATCAGGAAGGAGCCCGAGACCTTGATGGATTGTTATGGAATCTATGTTTCCCAAACTTATTGGAATATTGTCCAAGTAAATGTCATCAAATTCACCACTCAATTCTTCTGTGATGGTTGGTTCCTCCAAAACTTAAATACTAACAGTGTTATTTTTTTCACAAAATCTTCTATGTTGATTTAAGGCATGTTTATTTACTATTTATCCATTTATGATTGGCCTAAAAAATTAATCAAACATATTATAGATGGATGAGAAATTTTATTTTGAGTGGAGATATAAATTGAAGGAAAATTATTTTCTAGCATAAGCTTTACACTCTATATGTTGGAGGTGGTTTAGGCCTCGGATATTTAGCTCAAATTAATGAAGGTGCAAATGTCGAGATATGTTGGAAGCTTCTCGCCTCATAATCAATGAGCCATTTTTTGGAGGAGCAAAGTTATCAAATCCAATTCTCATATATCATACTAAATTTTTCTCTATTTAGAGCGAAATTCAATAAAAATTCTCAAATATAAAGTCAACTTTTTGACTGATAATTGGGAAGGTTTTTCTTTGATGCAAACCATGAATACATCTCCTCTTGATCGTCATCATCTTCACACCAAAGATTTCTTGACAAACAAGTATTAAAGTTTACCTCAAAACCTTTTTAGAGTTTATTCTATCTTGCCTTTATATTTCCTTAGGCTATATTTGAGAATTTGGAGAGGAGAGAAAGACTTTTAAAAATGAATTTTTAAAAAAATATAGGAAAATATTTGACATTTAAAAAAAAATGATTTTCAGACTTTGTATAGAATAATAAAAGAGTATATATCATTACTATACTTTTAATTTTTCGAATACTATAACTATTTTGAAAATTTATGTAAGTCCTCCAAATACAAATTTTGAATTCCACATATTAGAGATTTTTTTGTGTTTTGAATAAAAACAAATCCTCTAAAATCCTCCAAACTAAAATCATTCAATTTTTTCCACTCAACCCCCTTTCTTACATATTATTTTCTTTATGCTACACGCTAGAACATTAATTGGGTAAAATCCATTTAATATTCTAGTCACACCTCTACATCTAATATCTTTGTACAACTATCAACTATGCAGACACAACAAGACTAAATCTATTAGTGGAGAGGCTGCAACCTTCCTTAAATTTGCAATCTTTGAGAAATCATTTATTTACTTGTTCTTTTAAGTGCTCATTTCAATCTTTAAGAGAAATGATATATTCACTTGTTCTCTAAGTGCTCATTTCAATCTTAAGAAGAAAGCATATATTCACTTGCCCTCTAAGTGCTCATTTTCCGCTTCCTTACCTTTATATCCTTACCATCAGTCGACCTTTATATCCTTACCGTCAGTCGGACTCTAACCGGAGAGATGAAAGAAAGTCATGTTGAATTATATGAAAATTTAGTCATATTTATATGAAAATATGACCATTATGTATTATTTCAGATTTTTTTTTGTAATCATCATTGATTATATATAGGAAAAGACACCATTGCGTTGAATTATTACAGAATTTTTTGTTGTCTCTTTGTAATCCAACCATTAAGTTATTCCAAAGCAAAAAAAAACACAATTAAAAAAAATACATTTAACTGCAATTAAAATGTGAAAGGCTTCTTGAAGACAGATAGTAGAAAGCAGACTGCCCATTCAATAAGCCTATCTTTGAGAGAAACCTAATAAACATTAGATTTCAATTAATATTCGCCCCCTAACTAAGTTAACATGAAATTTATTATTCACATAACTACTCAAAGGGGCATTTCCCTTGAATTAACTACAAAAACATATTCAATTATTGAGAGAAAACATACTGAAAGGCCTGTGCAATGCATTTCAATAAAAAAAATACAGCATTGATTCCAAACCTATTGCTAGGTTTGAAATTTTCCACAAACACAAACCATTTAACTTATTAAGTGGTAATTCACACAATGAGAACAGAAAAGTTACAACACAAAGCATTGTGCAACCAAAGTAATTATTCAGTTCTTAACTTCTCCAGAATCTTCAATTACAACAGGTTCCGAAGTCCTACCATTTTGTGAACCAACCTTCTCCATCTCCTGAACCACACTATACCCATCAACAACTTTACCAAACACAACATGCTTTCCATCAAGCCACTGAGTCTTACTAGTACAAATAAAGAACTGTGAACCATTAGTATTAGGTCCAGAATTCGCCATGGAAAGAATCCCAGGTCCAGTATGCTTCAAATTGAAATTCTCATCTGCAAACTTAGACCCATAAATAGACTCTCCACCAGTCCCATTCCCTCTCGTAAAATCACCTCCCTGACACATAAAATCAGGAATTATCCTATGAAAACCAGATCCTTTGAAATGTAGAGGCTTCCCTAATTGTCCAATTCCCTTTTCACCAGTGCAGAGGGCTCTGAAATTCTCAGCTGTTTTGGGAACAGCATCGGCAAAAAGTTCCATTACTACCCTCCCAGCTTTATTTTTTCCAATAAGAATATCAAAGAAAACCTTCGGATTCTTCGACATTGTGGCAACAACTTTATCCTAATAGAACAAATTGAAAAAAAAAACATTTTCATTAGCTTAATCATAATCATAATCATTATTAGATATGATTAAAAACTAGTAACTTAGATCAATTGAAAATTAGATCAATCAATTCAACACTAAAAAAGATTAATTCAAATTCAGAAACCCTAAAAAAAGGGTTTATAAAACGATTATGGGGATTAAAAATGTATGCCTCCATGAATAAGTGTTGTTCACATGTAAATGATTGAAACAAACATGAAAACCACGGTGGCAACGATTGATGTAGCTTAGGTATTTGTTATGCACTGATGTATGAACTGATCAGTACAAGACCGTCCTAAGCACAGTTAATACTTAAAATTAAACTATTCAGATTGAAATGAATCAAATTTATGAGAGATTCATAAAACCCTAATTGGTGAAACACTAATTACAAGAACAAATAAATGATAGAAATTGTAAATCAAATGAATTTATGGATTGAATGTTATCATTTTACAGTAGATCCTGAGGAAGAGAAAACAACAGGATCGTATTTAAAGAGAAAATGATAATTGATTTGGCACATGTTTTGAACTCAAGAGCTATTAAGGAAGCTCGCAAGTCTTCGAAATGTGCAGAATTTGATTAAATAACGAGGAAAACGAAATGAAACAGAATTTGATTAAATAATGAGGAAAACGAAATGAAACAGAAAATGAGAGATATACCTACGAGTGAGGAAGATGGTGAGGGAGAAGGAGATGTGGAATGTGTGTGGGGCGGAAGTGGCATAAATAGACCAGAAGTTAGGGTTTAGGGTTTGGTATCTCCATGGGCTGGGCTTTTTACAGCAGAACATGTGTTTATGGAAAATTATACGTCGTACCCCTACTATTATTCCTCTACCCCCTACATTTTTTAAAATATTCTAATTCTATCTTTTTAATTTATAAAATAATTTTATTATTTAATATTTACCATTTCACACCTCTACCAAAGTTCATCGGATAACTTGCAAACAAGTTTTTCGGTTTGTAATTTTTCTTCACCGGATAACTTGCAGTCAAGTTTTTCGGTTTGTAATTTTTCTTCATCGGATAACTTGCAGTCAAGTTATCCGGTTTGTAATTTTTTTTCACTGGATAACTTGCAGTCAAGTTATCCGGTTTATAATTTTTCTTCACCAGATAACTTGCAGTCAAGTTATCCGGTTTGTAATGTTACAGATAACGATTTTATTTACTTTTGGCCACGATTTTTCCTTATTGCCTAAACTTTTTATTTTATTTTATTTACTTTTGGCCACGGTTGTTCCTTGTTGCCTAAACTTTTTATTTATTTTATTATTTTCGGGTTAGTTAAAAACTATGCACCATCATCATTTTTAAATGGTTTTAGATTTTTTTTCCTAAGAACCCTTTCATGTTTCCATCATACTTTGACTTCATCAAGATTAAATTTAGTGTTTGCAACGCCCCAAACTACTTTCATGATTACCGACTAACGCCACAAACCAACACGGGTCTTTTCATCATACATTTTCCTCACTCACACGTTGTGGGATCAGTCAGTAATCTTGAAAGTAGTTTTGGGCGTTATATACAGTACATTTAATCTTGATGAAGTCAAAATATGATGGAAACATGAAAGGGTTGTTAGGAAAAAATCTAAAATCATTTTAAAATGATGATGGTGCATAGTTTTTAACTAATCCGAAAATTTTAAAAAAAAAAGTTTATGCAACAAGGAACAATCGTGGCCAAAAGTAAATAAAATAAATTAGGCAACAAGGAAAAACCGTGGCCAAAAGTAAGTAAAATCATTATCTACAATATTACAAACCGGATAACTTGACTGCAAGTTATCCGGTGAAGAAAAATTACAAACCGGATAACTTGACTGCAAGTTATCCGGTGAAGAAAAATTTACAAAAACGGATAACTTGACTGCAAGTTATCCGGTGAAGAAAAATTACAAACCGGATAACTTGACTGCAAGGTATCCGATGCACTTTGGTTGGGTGTAAAATGGTAAATATTAAATAATAAAATCATTTTCATAATACCCAAATTACTTTATCAAATGTTATTAAAAAAAATGCACAAAATATTAGGTAGTCTAAGTGAAAAATTCGTTATGGGTTGAAAAATACGGTAGTGTATTTAAAAAGACTAGTATGCATTTATATTGATTTTTTAAAGAGAAAATGATGGGAGGTAAAACTTTCTTATTTTTTAAAAAGCATCATTGTTGATCGAATATTTGACAAACCTTGAAATATTCGGTAATGTAAAATCATTGAATTTTTAACACATGCATTGTAATTTACTTGTTTCTTTACGTAATAGTGTAAGCATCATTGTAATTTACTTGTTTCTTTATCTACTCCCTCTGTCCCACAATGAGTGACTCAGCCCACCATTTCACACAGATTAGGAAAAGTAGTTAAAAGTAAGAGAGAATAATATTTTTACTATACTACCCTTATTATGTATATTGAAAAATTGGAAAAAATATATTGAAAATTGAAATGACTCATTCATTTTGGAACATCATTTTATTTCAAATGAATCACTCATTATGGGACGGAGGGAGTAATGTTTTGCAAATAAGAAATAAATCATGATATGAAAAGTGTGATGTCGACTCGTCTTCTTCATGGTCTGCCATGAGACATATGTTGACTTCTCCTTCTATGAGGATTTCATGTCATTGTCATTTGAAGATATGTAGGCTCTTTTTATGTATGTTTGAGTTTTCTTGAACTTTCTTTGATTCTGATTTTGGTTTCTTCTCAGGTTCTAGTTTTGAAAGCAATTTAGTTTTATGTGCCCTTTCTTCACTTTATTTCCGAAACATTGATTTTTGTTTTTCGTGCCTTAGGAATTCCTTGAATTTTCAAAACTTGAGTTATATGTCTTAATTACTTTTGCTTTGGCAGTTTTCATCTTTTGACTCCATGTCTTTGGTGTTTGTAACTTTTATCGAAAGAATTTTATTCTTCTTGTCACCTTCTTCATCACCATCTAACTTTTTCAGCTCCATCTCATGTTCTTGAAATTTACCAAATAAAGTATCCATGGATTCAGAAATGGCAATGGCATTAGGTTGCCAACTAGTACGACTTAAGCATCCAAGGACTTTTACAACCAAGTTTTTATTTTGAAAAACTTTTCCCCAGAATTCTCAAATGACTTACAATGTGAGTGAATTATTTTTCATATCATAAATGTTTTTTATTTAATGTTTCAATATCAAGAGTTTATACTTAGGGGTTAAAGTGTTCAACCTTACCTTTTTTACATCATTTACTTCATGGGTAACGTTGAGGGTGTCCCGCTTTTGTTTTTACATTATGGTAATGGCATCAGGTTGCCAACTACGACTTAAGCATCCAAGGACTTTTACAACCAAGTTTTTATTTTGAAAAACTTTTCCCATAATTCTCAAATGACTTACAATGTGAGTGAATTATTTTTCATATCATAAATGTTTTTTATTTAATGTTTCAATATCAAGAGTTTATACTTAGGGGTTAAAGTGTTCAACCTTACCTTTTTTACATCATTTACTTCATGGGTAAGGTTGAGGGTGTCCCGCTTTTGTTTTTACATTATCGTAGTGAGAAACACGCATAAACTCATATTCCTCTTTCCTCTTTGGTTCAATCATTTTCCTTTTTGATCATCGAAACACCATTAACCTGATGCATGGGAACAAACGAACTGTTCTTCACAACCTTCAAAATATCAAAATATTTTCCCTATAGTATCTACGAATATTCCCATCTTCTATTTCTACAAACCATAATCTTCTCCAATAAAGGATGTGTGTTTCTTTAGTGAATGAGTTGAAGCCATTTCCTTCTTCATAGGAAGATTAATCTTAAAATGGGAGTTAGACTCTGATTCCACTTGTTGAATAAGTGAAGCCAAGAACAAGGGGGTGAATTGTGATATTCAAGATTTGTGATTAATTTTAAATTCATTTACTTAAAAAGCAAGTTTTGTTAGTCCAACGATCGAACAGGATAACACAGCGAAAAATAGAAAGGATAAAATTATAAAGGAAATCAATATACATGACAGGATGTAACGAGATAGAGTTGGAGAGATTGCATCATGATTTATACAAATTCGGCCTACCATTTAGCCTACTCCATTTCCTGAGAATTTCTTCTTGAGACTTCGACTAATAAAATATATTGAGCTTTTCCATGTTATACCATTGAGCCTTCTTACAACAAATGAGATTTTTTATGTAGGCTGATCCTCCAAACCAAATAGAGTTTTTAGCAGGCTAAGCTCACAAACCAAATAGAGATTTTAACCGACTAGACTCATGAATCAAATAGAGATTTTAACTGTAAAATATCAAGAACCAAATAGTTATTTTCACACGCTAATCTCAAAAACCAAATAGAGCTTTTGTCGGTTAAACTCAATAAGCAACCAAAGTTTTACACAAGTTGATATCTAGAACCAAACAAGGATATTAATCAAAATAATCACACTCTTGAACAAGAACAAATGCAACATACATATGACATATTTTCTATTATGAAGTTCCCTCATCCCAAGTTCACTGAGATGATTCAGACACATATTCCATAATTTAGTTACATTATTATCGTACTCAAATAATGAAACACCACCTACAACAGTCTTCCCTGATAGTTTGTATGTGTTACATGTATTCCTTCATGCTATCATCATAATCAATAACCTTTTCTAATCTTCATCATGTCCATATCCCTATCTGATCTATAAGAGAAACCATTTTTATATAGAGTACCTAGGGAAATTAAGTTCTTCCTCAATTCTGAAATATATCTAGCATCCTTAAATGTTTGCATGCCACTATCGTTTATGGATATTTTTATTTGTCACATTCCAGCGACAGTACATGCTTTATCATAACCCTAAATAAAGAAATCCAAAATTACCTTACCTGAATGTAGTGAACCATTCCTGGTGCAGTGTCATGGTAAGAACAACCAGTGTCAAGAATTCACACATAAACACACAACATGCCTTATTCACTTCCAGAATCATCAGTTTGAACCATACATGCAGAACTAGATGAGCCCAACTTTCAGTTTGGACAATCCCTTTTTCAATGCCTAGTGTGTTTGCAACTATAACACAAAGTTGTTTTCTAATTCTTGAATTTAGACTTTTTCTTTCCAAAACTTTATTTACCCTTGATTCTCCCACTATCTTAACCCACATTCACATACAAACTATCGCATTGAGTTCCTTCCTCTACACTTTGTCTCCTTTGAGAGTGAGGCAAAAGTGTAGCAATAATCTCATCAAGACTAATAACATCTTTCTCGTAGCTAAAAATAGTCACCAAGTGATCATAAGAACCTGATAACAAGCACAACAAGTTATTTGTTTGATCTTCATCATCAATATTCACCTTAATGCTCACCAGATTGGTGATTATATTTTTGAAGCCATTAACATGTTGCAAATCAGGTCTTTCTTGCATCTTCAGACTGTATAGTACCTTGCTTTGCAAACAATTTATTCATCATCATATTTGACATATACTAACTCTCCAGTTTGTCTCAAACCTCCTTCTGATTTTGTTAGGTCCAAGATATGGTACATTACCTCGTCTTAAACACATACGCGAATTAAATGTAGCCTTTAAAAAAGACATTAATCAGCCTACCTCACTAAACGACCACCTCTACATCAATCTTACCAAGTGGATTTACTTTTGAAGAAATCAAAATCCAGAAAGTTACATATGGCTATCATGCAACAAACGTATTTGTCATATTTTGAGAAAATGTGCCTCCTTGGTGTACAAAGGGGTTGAAATATCATTAAAACCACCAAATAGCATCCATAGTTGAACAATAAGAGCCTTCATCTCACAAAGATAAACCTACATGTCTTTTTTCGCTAAAGGGTTGGGGTTCGCATAAATTCCCAAGAAAATCCAAGATATATTACACCTAGTAACTTTAAAAGCAATACATTGAGCTTCAATCACCAAAAAGGAATATGATCTATAACCATTATTTAAGACCCACATAACATCTGGCTGAATTTTGACCTTAATTTCATCAACATTAGACTTAAGACGCTTCAAAATATAAAGTATATGGCAAAGCCTCTTGTCATTAACAAAGCTCATCACATTCCGCATTAAAGTTTTAAAACATTTAAAACCAATAATGAAAATATAAAAAAACGGCGCACAATTGCAGGCAAGCTCCTATGCATGAGGTGTATTACCAAAAAAGTCAACAATGTCAATATCTTCTTCCATAATTTTATCATCTTTCTAAGAGAATTCATTCACGTTCATATTGGCGATGTTCCTATTAGTCGTGTCGTCCGGTGGGTCAGGGTCTTCCAAAAAATCAAATGTGATTTGGTCTAAATACTATAGTTTGAATGGTGAATTTTATATCAGGAGAATGTTCATGAATTTGTATTTCTCATGATGTTGAAAGAGAGCTCTCTTATTCGAGCTTGTCTTTTAATCTTGGACAAAAGAAACTTCACTTAGAAATTAAGAGTTATGCACGTTCACTTTGATAGTTCGAGACATATCATATGTAGTTGCTATATTAATTTAATGTTATTTTACTGTTAACGTTATATTAATTTAATTAATTTAATTAATTTAATTTAAACAGTTTATATTAATATTTATATTTAATTTAATTTAATTTACTGTTAAAGTTATTAATTAATATTAGTTTATATTCATTTAATTTAATTTAATTTAATTTACTATTAACTAATAAACATTAACTAATAACTAATAAAAATTAACTATTAACTAATAAACATTAACTATTAATGGTAAGTTAAGAGTAGTTATTATATATTAGGTAAGGCAATTAGATAATAAATAACAAGGCGCAACCTAGTGGTGAGGGGTGTTTGTCATTCTTTCTTTGGGTCCTTGGTTCAATACCTTATAGGACCAATTTTTAAGCTTTCCTATTTCATATTTTAAGAACCAAATAATAAAATAATAATAAAAATGCCACATGGAATTAAAATAAATAAAAAATAATTAAAATGCCACATAAGTCAAGTGAGTCATTAAAAAAAATAAAAAAAAAGTTGCCACATCACACTTTTGGATGATGTGGATAAAGGTTCAAAATCAAACTTCTGAAATTTTACAAGACACTTCTTAAAAAATTTTTTTGCTAGGGAATTTTTCAAACCAAACCTATATGGCAGGGGCGAAAATAGGCATTAACCCTATTTTCTTTACGTTGTCACTTTGTATGACATGCAAGTTTGCACTTTTCATTTTTTTTCTTCTCATGTTGATATTGCACCACTCCAAGCTTCACATTACCTAATTGATTCACAAATTCAAATTCTCATTATTCATTCAATCTTAAGATTTAAAATTTATTTGTGTTCAAAATCTTGTTATTATTTCCATTTTTCTTGTTTTTGTTATACTCATTGTATCATACTTTGTGTTTGACTCATTTTTTGGTTTAGAAACCACAAGCCAATCACCATAGGTATTTTATTCTCCAATATGTCCTTGATTTTTGCCTTAGTAGTTGTGTTATTCTCCAATATGTCCTTGATTCTCGAATACCCATACCAACTTTCATAATTTATAGTATAGTTTAAGTAACCAAAAATATTAAGAGAATTGTGGCTTAGACATAACATCGTCATTTTTAGCTTATACATCAGTTAATTGTTGTATTATTGGCAAATATATTTAAAAAAGAAAGAGTTACACACACATAAGATAATCAAATTATATGCGTTAACAAAACTTTGTATTTCATCTTTCTCGGTTCGACAGTGATAAGCATCTCCGTAATCTTTGGAGAGAGCCATCATTCATAATGCAGCAAATTGATAAAACAGAAAAATGGTGAGCTAAGTCAACCTAGTATATTCAGTATGTTAGAAATCCCAGGTTCTCGTAAACAAAATTGAAGTTATCAATTTTGAGGAACCTAAGAACTTTGAGACACTGAAAATTGTTTTTAGAATCTTTCACCTGCGCGTAACAAAACTGTTCTAATTTCTTCAGCTATCTCATGAAGGATGATAGGTTTTCGAATCAATCCATTCATTCCCACCTGTAGGCATCTCTCCTTTATGCGTTCTTCTGCACTTGCTGTAAGAGCAATAATCAAAGGCCAATTTCGGCTTTGGAACTTTCTAATCTTCCTTGCAACTTCAAAACCATCCATTTCAGGCATGTGAAGATCCAATAGGATGATTTTGAATGACATACTGGAGGCAGTTATAGCAGCTAAACAATCAAAACCCGATGAAACAGCGGTTACTTGACAACCAAGCTTCTCAAGTAGCTTCTTAGTTACAGTCCTGTTTACATTATCATCATCGGCTAAAATAACGTTAAGCCCTCTAAGCTGTTGGTTTGAAAATTCTTTATTAGCAAGAACGGATCTTCCATGCGATGATCCTAATTGAAACTTGAGAACAAGTGTTATGCCTTGTGCCAAACCCTGAGAGTTTGGTGATATCCAGATATTACCTTGCATCATCTGCAAGTAATTATGTCAAAAGTGACGAGGGCGCGTCTTAGCAAATAGTTAAATAAACTAAACATAGCAACAATCGATATAAATTTGAAAAACAGAATGATTACCTGCACCAGTGTTTTGCAAATGCTGAAGCTCAAGCCCTCCTTAGGTTCATTGCCGCGGTGCATCTTACTAGTTAAAATCGATTTGTCTGAATGAGAACCAGTACCGGTTATTTGGAAATTAAATTTTATATATACATTATCATTTTGCATACTTGATCGCCATATTCCAGAACTTCTATCATCCATATCCATACGAGTATCACTTTCAAGAGAAACTTGAAAAACGAGAGTCCCTCTATCGTATAAGTTCAATAAATAGCCAATCATGTGCAAAATTATTTGAAACGACCTTGCCTCATCGCCTATTACCAAATCAGGCAAAGACCTCTGCACATCAATTTCAAGACCAAAGCCTTTATATACACACAAACACTTTGCAATGCAAGAAGCTTCCCTCGTCATGGAATGTAGATGGAAATGTTTCAACTCTAACTGGAAACTTCCTTTGTCGTTAGCCGAAATCTCCATGACATCATTTATCAAACGTGAGAGCGAATTGCTAACTTTCAATATTGTGTCGACAACAATCTTCTGTTCGGATCTTATACTATCCTCTTGAAACATTGAAAGTAATCCCAGGATTGAATGCATAGGTCTCCGCATTCCGTGACTCATCACTTTCTCAAACGAGCTCCTCGCCTGACTGGCCATCATCGCGTACTTTTGTGCCTGCTGCAACGCCCGGTTTTGCTCCGCAAGTTTCTGTCTCATGATCTGAGACTCTTCAAGAACAGATGCATGAGACAAAGCCACAGCCACCTGATCAGCAACTACTTCCACTATCTCCATCTCATCTGAAGTCCAAACCCTAGAGTTTGATTTCGGAAGAACCAAAACCAATATAGCATACGATGTCTCGACAAACTCCGGTGTCCCTCCTTTGAAATTCGAAACATGAAGTATCGGCATACGAATGGCTGCTACAGCACCCGAATCCTCAGATCCCCCACTACTCGCAGCTCCAAGCTCAGAATCAAGCCTCAAAACCAATACCCTCTTGCTCTTTCTTATCTCCAACACATCTAAATCATTGACAGAAATCGAACTATGAAAATTCCTCCCCGGATTCGGCTTCAACTCATGAGTCAAATGCATCACCCTGATATCCTCATCCGGCATCCAAACCGCACAATTATGCAAATCCAAAGCCTTAGAAAGCTCAACCAGCGTAGTATACAATATCGTATGCTTATCCAACGACTTCCTAATCTCCCTCGTCAACATCCTAACATGCCAACTAGCCTCCTTCTGTTTCTTCATAATCCCAACCTCCTGCCCCAACTCCAACACATTCTGCCTCAAAAACAACTCCCTCACCTTAATCTTCAAAAGAAGCGGAATCAAAGTCGGAAAAGTAATCGCAGTCGCACACGAAACAAGAGCAGTGAAGAATTTCGCAACAGTAAGAGACAGAAACAATTGAAAGGAATGAGGGCCATAGTAAGTATAAGCATTGAGCAAATGTGTCAAACCACATAGAACAATGAAAGCAACAAATTGAAGAAACACCAATTTAAATGGAACATTGGAGTAACTAACAAAGTAAAGAAGCTCAAGAGGAATTGAAAAATATGCAATAGCAATGAAAAAATCACTGACTTTTTGACAAACTAAAATACTCTGTACACTCCAAATTCCATCATCATTATCATCATCACAGTTGCAATGTATATATTCACCATAAACACATATCACAAGAGAATTACAAATCAATAACAGTAACAACAACAACAAAGAAGAAGATGAAGAAAACCCTAATTCCATAGCTCATTTAGATCTATCTAAACTACTAAATTAACTACCAAAATTAAGCAAATTGAAATTGATCTTCAAATTGAAGTGAATAACATCACTAATTTAGGTTAATTATAATGAACAAGAAAATAATCAAAAAATAATAATGATAGAATAGTGAGTGATTGAGAATAAAACGTGTGTTGAAATTTGAACGGTTAATTATGGTATCTTCAAAGTTACGGCATTTGATGATTTTTGAGGGTTTTGATGGAATAGAATAATAGTAGAAAGAAAGAATCGAGTTATTGGAATATTAAAAAGATCAAAATTGATAGAAAAGAGATCAAAATTTGGTAGAGAAGAGAAAAATAATATCTTTGAAGTTTGAATAGAAGAGGGAGTTAAGTTTTTTGGGTTGAAATTGACACGGAGTGGGTGGGACCCATTGCATCTTTATATGAAATGAACCTAGACATATTCTTTTAATAGTAAATTACTGTTTACCTAAATAAATTATATCTCGCACTCGTTATTTGGTTCAGTGTTGATCGAAGTTAGATTTGTAATAGTTGGTTCAGTGTCGATTGACGCTGAAATTGCGATCGAAGAGGTTTTAAACTACTTGATGTCTGTCATATAAAAATAATAATTTTATTTCCCTAAACCGGAAAATTAGCTTTTATCTATGGTTTGTTAATGTTATGTACTTATAAGGAAATGTATGCTTTTTAGTAAAGAAAAAGGAAAGAAAAGGGAACGTGTGTGTTTTTCTTCTTCTATTTTTGTATGTATGGTGGTGTCTTGTAGTGTACAGAAATGGGAAGTTAACTAACGTGCTTCTGAAAGCTGATATGACCGATGACGTGTTTTGGATTCTGATTCCTCCTTCCACTATAAGACTATGTACAATGGTTACATTATTCAACACCCTACTTTTTCACTTTTTATCTTCCACGTCATCTTCTCTCTCTTCCACCTAATAATTCAACACCTATTCAATTTTTTTTCACTACAATGGTTTTGTTTAATAAAATTCAACACCCTACCCCACATCATATTCTTATTTTCTTTTAAAGTTTTGTTTTTATGATTATATATTAATATCTATTATCAATTAAAATTAAATTAAAATAATTAATATTTAAACTTTTTTTTTTAAATTTAATAATTTATTTATTTTTTCTAATTTTCTATTCTTAATTTTTTTTCTTGCAAGTAATAAATAAGAGATGTAAAAATAGTTATTTTTTAAAAAAATAAAATTATAAAAAAACTTAAAAATGCAATAAATACACTAAACACACAACACACTAAAAAAGAAACACACAAAAAATGAAACACACATAATTTAATTAGTACAATAGACTCGGCTCACAAACAAGGATAATTAGTAAACTTTTGGGTGTTAAAAGGGTTATTGTTGGGATCCATTTCACTACAAGGATGTTTAGAGCTACAAACAATGATTTTTTTAAGGCTAAATAGAAAAAAAATTGAGAGAAAAAAGTGAATTTTTTTTTATGAGTCCAAATCAAATGAACCAAGTCTCTATTTATAGAGGAAAAAAAATAATGAATTTTGATAAAAATAAAAATAAATAAAAAATTTATTTACTATGAAATAATTAATTTTAAATGATTAAAAGAAAATAAAATCTAAATAATCACAACAACCAATAAAATTGTGTAAAGTGTTGCATGTGGCCCCACTTTTTTCTCATTCAACATGTTGAATCTTTTCAACACCAATTAATCCACATCACATTAAACACCTCATTCAATAAACCATTGTAGACATTCAACTATTGAATAATTTTTTCAACACCCCCATTGTAAATGATCTAAAAAATAAACCACATCTTGTTCTTTCTATTTTGTTTGTATATAAACCACAGATTTTTTAATTTATGTGTTTTCCAACTAGTATACTTCAAAATACACATTGGAATATTTTAGTGTTTTAAAATAAATTATCAATTTTAATTTTTAATATACTTTTTCTAATTTTATTCTCTAATTAATAAAAATGTCATCATTTCTAAATACGTGTGAAATGATTCAATGAGTCACTTATTATGGGACGAAGGGAGTAATAAATTCCGCTTTTAAACACTATGTTATCTTTTACAACAATGTAGTCAAATTTATTGGCATTCTCGGGACAACAATACTGTTAATAATAGTGTTGGACTTTTCCATCTTATTTGGAGTGGTCTAAATGAATGTGAGTAAGTGACATGTGTATGTAAGCTTTGTTGTTATTTAACAAAAAAAAATGAAGTCATTCATTCATTGTGTAAGAGAAACAACAAGAAAAGTTAGAGAGAAATACTATTTTCGCAACCCCATTTCAACATAGAGAAGTTTTACGAAATCGGAGTTTGCGCAAAATCCAACGGTTGGATCGTCTTAAAGTTTTGGCACAATGTTCAAGACTCGTATGAGCGAATTCTGAACCATGGAGATTGAATTCTGAGCTTTATAAGTCTGTCTGTTGAATCGATCTTTGAGGTTAGAATTTCTTGGTATTTTTGGTTGTTTTGTCTCCCTTTGTTCTTGTTGTATTCCAATATTGATTGTAGATCTTAATGATTTTTATGTATGCCTCTAGTTAGTGTTAGAGAAAATCTTGCTTGTATCCATTGTTGATTATAGTGGAGCTTTAAGTGGCCCACAGGTCCCATGGTTTTTTACTCTTAGTTAACAGAGGTTTTTCCACGCTAAAATTGTGATGTGTTATTTGGTGTATTTTTTGTTGATTGTCTCTAAGTTGCATTTGTGATTTCCTCCCAACAAGTGATATCTAAAGCCGTGGTTTGATTTGTGTAACAATGGAGACGAACACATCTAAGATGGTGAGTTTGAATGGTTCCAGCTATAATGTTTGGAAAGGAAAAATGGAAGATTTTCTTTATGTGAAAGGTTTTCACTTGCCGGTTTTCTCTAATGAAAAACTCGATGAAAAGAGTGATGAAGAATGGACTTTGTTGCATAGACAAGTTTGTGGTTATGTTCACCAATGGGTGGATGATAATATTTTGAATCATGTGAGCTCGGTGACTCATGCTCGCTCTCTTTGGACAAAACTTGTGGAGTTATATGCAAGAAAGACGGGAAATAATTTATTATTCTTGTTCAAGCAATTTATGTCATTGAGGTATAGTGATGGTTCACCAATGACCGATCACTTGAACACTTTTCAAGGGATTCTAAATTAATTGTCGGTGATGAATCTTTCTTTTGATGATGAAATTCAAGGTTTGTGGCTTCTTGGTACTTTGCCTAATTCTTGGGAGACTTTTAGGATATCCCTGTCTAACTCCGCTCTGAATGGTATCATCTAGATTGGCTTGGCTAAAAGTAGTGTGTTAAATAAGAAGTTGAGGCATAAGTCACAAGGTTCTACTTCACATTCTGAGGTGTTAGTTACCGAATCAAGGGGGAGACATCAAAGTAGAGGTTCAAGTAATCGTGTAACTTCATGTGGTAAATCGCAAGGAGGATCTAATAGTTCCTCTCATTTTTAGTGTCATCATTTTGGGGAAAATGGATACATAAAAATGTATTATCGTAAGTTGAAAAGGGAAAACAAGAAAAAGAACTACAACAACGACAAAAGGAAGGTAAAAATAATGAAGATGTTGCTATTTTTGACGATTTCTTTATTGGTTGTGATAGTTGTGTTGAGAATGTCAATCTATCATGTGATGAGATGGATTGGGTGGTTGATAATGGTGTTTCTACTCATGCAACCTCGAGACGCAGTCCTTTTTCAACTTACAAGATTAGTGACTTTGGGGTTGTTCGTTTGGGAAATATTGGGTAAGCTAATGTCATTGGAATGAGAGATATTTGTGTGGAAACTAGCAATGGGACTACTCTAGTTTTCAAAGGTGTGAAACACATTCCGGAACTTTGATTCCATCTTTTATCTGTTGGAAAGTTGCATAATGAAGGATATGATAATTTTTTTGTGGGCAATGAATGGAAGTTAAAGAAAGACTCAATGGTGGTTTCTAAATGAAAAAGGAATTCGAACTTCTGTGTCGTCCAACTCGGGGTTTCGAAGTGCTACATCAACACTTGTGACAATGATAGTTCATCCGAATTATGGCAAAGCATTTGGGTCATATGAATTAAAAAAATTTGAGTATTTTGACTAAGAAGAATGTGTTGTATGGTGTTTCTGATACAAAGTTGAGAAAGTGTTCACATTTTTTGGTGGGTAAGCAAATGCGAGTTTCATTTATGTCATTTGAACCTAAGAGGAAATTGGAAGTGTTGTATTTAGTACATTTCGATGTGTATGGTTCGATGAAAACACAATCACTTGGTGGTGCATATTACTTTGTGACTTTCATTAATGATTGTTCTCGGAAAACATGGTCTTATACCTTGAAGACGAAAGATCAAGTGTTGGATACCTTCAAGGCGTTTCAAGCATCAGTTGAAAGAGAAACGGGGAAAAGTTCAATTTTATCCGAACCGATAACGGGGGAGAGTATATAGGACCTTTTAACAAGTATTGTCAAGATCAAGGTATACGTCATCAAAAGTCTCATCCAAAGACACCACAATTGAATGGGTTAGCTAAAAGAATTAATAGAACCTTAGTGGAAAGGGTGAGATGTTTACTTTCTCAATCAAAGTTACCGAAATACTTTTGGGGAGAAGCATTGAGCATGGTTGTACATCTTTTAAACCTTACTCCATGTGTTTCGTCGAAGTTTGATGTTCTAAATTGTGTTTGGAGTGGTAATAATGTTTCCTACGACCATCTTCGGTTGTTTGGGTGCATGGCTTATGTGCATATTTCGAAGGATGAGAGATCGAAAATGGATGAGAAGTCAAAGAAATGTGTGTTTGTTGGGTATGAACTTGATGAGTTTGGGTATCGATTCTTTGATCCGGTTCAAAAAAGCTTATTCGTAGCCGTGATATCGTATTCATGGAGGCTTATACAATTGAGGACATCGACAAAGTTGAGAATACATATCTAACTTTTGAAGACGAAGAAATGGTTGATACAAACTCAACTACTATTGCCCCTACCCCTATCACTTTCAAAGATGTTCCAATTGAAAATTAAGGTATGAATTTGAATGTTGATAATATTTTAAATCCTAATGATATTATTTATGTATATGCTAAATAATACGTTGTTGAAAATGAGGTTGATCAAGAGATTGCAAGTGGTCTACTCATGATAAAAGGCCATTCGTTCGATACTCCTCGAATGACTATGTTTTTCTTATCGACAATGGAGAACCCGAAAGCTTTAAAAAAAATTTGGAGGATGAGAACAAAAAGGAGTGGATGGATGTCATGGAGGACGAAATGCAATCACTTCGTGAGAATAATATCTTTGAGTTAGTGAAGTTTCCAAAGAGTAAGAGAGCATTGAAGAATAGATGGGTTTATCAGATTAAGCAAGATGAGTGTACGTCTCAAAGAAGATTCAAGGCTCATTTGATGGTAAAAGGTTTAGCCTCTTTCTCCTCTTCTATTCTTTTCTCCTCTCTTGTTCTCTTCTCTTGTTATCTCCAAAAATGAAATGATAACTTTCTATTCTCAACCCTTACTATCTTTTATATTCTCAATGGGCTTACTTACTTAACACCTCACCTATTACGTTTATCATTATTATTTAGGCCCAAGTAGTTATATCTCTCTAATAACATAATTAACCCAAATAGCAAAATTCACACATAATTAAATAATTACATAATTATTATACCACTTAATAATTAAATAAGTAAATACTTAATAAAAACACCAAATAAAATAAATAATAAAATAACTAATAAAAATCGGGATGTTACAATATATCTCATAATCTATCACCTCAATGAGGGTGGTACCTATAAACACTTTGATGCCTGAGTAAGTTTCTATCATGTGTGAGAGGTATCTAGGTTAAAAAAGTGTGTATATGAAACTTTATAGGGTTTATGAAGGTCTAGAATCTTCAAATGCAATATCAATGTCTAAAAGGACAAGTGTAACAATATACTTCATTTTGCCATCTTGCAATCATTTTTCAATAATTATCTTTGATCAAGTGTAATCCTAGGAAAGTCCCACACTTGTTCTTGAGGTCCTAGAACATTTCTTGGATCTGTAGCTGAAGGCATAGTATCCTTCCACTAAATTATGGTCCAATGTAATCATGATGTTCCAATCGAATTGCCTCTTGATTTTACTGTCTTGTTACCGGGCCACACATTATTGGACTTTATGTGTTATGAGACCTTAAACAATACCACAGTCCAAACAAGAATAATTATTATTCATGTAAAATTTTATCATGTGGCTGGTTTGCCCGAGAGGTTAAGGGGGAAGACTTAAGATCTTCTGCACATAAGTGCGCATGGGTTCGAACCCCATAGCCAGCATTTTTTATTATAGCTTGTTTACTCTTTTGATCATTTTTGGCTTTGAGGAAAATACATGTGTAATACCGAAATATGCGCCACCCACATTTCTCTCTGTATTGGCTCATTTTCTCTATTTTGTCAATTTTTTCTTCAGAAATCTCCGGTCTTGGCCTTCATCACTTAGATATATGTCATAATCCTTCGATATTCTCCGTTTTTTTGAAATATATAAAGCAACAAACATCATTGCATAAAAAAATCAAATAACTTACATATTCCCAAAAGTTTTCATCATTTGTTGAAATAGTAAATTGATTTAAAATTAAAAAAAAATTAAAGACAATGAAATATATGCTTTATATTCTAAAAAGTTTGAGTTGTTTTCTATCCCAAATAGACTTAAAAAATGAAGTGTTTTACCATTTGTTCTCTTATGAAAGAAAAACGAATATGAATACCAGATATTTCATTGACAAATCCCAATTACGATAATTATATTGCAAACACTTACTTCAACAAAATATGAGCTTAAAATTAACACATTGTTGAAATTGGTTAAAAATATACATGTTGGTATTCTTTATGGTGGAGTATGATTTTCGGTGAAGACAATGAAAGTTAATGTATTAGTTTCAATCAAGGTGGAGATTGTTGAGTTTGATTGAAAATATATATGTTGAAGAAGTCTCACATCGCTTATTTTTGTGAAGGAAGAGGGAGTTCAAGGCTATATAAAGGATTCAAGTTTTTCTTTACAAAATGCACCAGTCAAAAGCACTTTAAGCTTCTATTTGGCTTTCTTTGTTCTCTTATGCTCTTGTATTAGAGTATTGTGAGATGTAGTTAAATATTTGTTTTGGAAGGAGTGTGTGTACTGAGGTCCTGGGGTATTTGAGGATAGTCTATGTGTTGTAATAATTTTTACATAGTGTTATTCTCTAGTTGTCATTTGACAACGATCATGGTTTTTTCTCCAGTTTTGGAGTTTCCACGTTAATCTCTTGTGTTTTTATTTTGTTCCTCTTTTTTCTCTATGTTTGTTATTTTCCCAACACACATATGCCTATTCTTGTTGTCGTTCACTAACATTTTTTCGAGTTCATATCTTAGTAACATGTCCCGTATGAAATAATCATGTTTTCTACTAGAAGTGTTTGTAGAAAAAAAAATGATCTACAGCGTATATATTACTTTTATTTCTATTCCATGTCAACTTGCTTTACTTCTCAAATCCTTAGTTGTTTCAGCAGACTTATAAATGCAGTTGACAATATGATATATTCACTAAATAAATTTCTACCAGTCATCCCACAATAATAAAAATAAGGCAGAAAAGCCAAAACCCAATATGATTCATGTCATTGCTGAAAAGTTATGTAAACATGTAAGAGAAAAAAGTGAGATGAATTCAGAAAATAAATAACTTCAAATTTCAATAACTAAAAGATAACAACAACAAATATTTCAATAGTAACATATTTGAAAATTTTCTAACAAAAGACCAATATAATTTTTCAAAATACTGACTCAAAACAACACTCAACTAAAACTATCAACTATATACCTCTCTATTGGTCCTTCAAGTATAAATTTGTCTCCGAAACATGTAACCTGCATAAAATATGAAGTTCATATTAGAATATTGAAAAAAGCAAATGTACATAATAAAAAATGAAGTATATTAATGTATGTGGAAGCAATAAATATTAAAAAAATCTTAACATATTGCAACCATGTTGTTAATGTGACGCTATCGTTGTGGTGTGGTCATTTTAATTTTCTAGGTAAAATCAAATGCTATCAAATTGGGATTTGATGAATCGCCAATGTTCTCAAAAGCTGGGATTAAAGAAGTCAACTGAAAACATATACATCTCACCCTAGAAGCAATCAATAAACTAGATCAATTTGCAAATAGAGAGTAAACCTCGGGTCTAATTTAACATAGTTTTAACAACGTAGGGTTTGAAGTAGATTGATGATTTATGTAAAAATCAACAAAACTAGAAGAAATAGAAGAAAACTAGGGTATTAGAAAACTAACTTCTTGAATGTTCTTAGAGAGTATCCTTGTTCCAATTGCCTTTTGATGTGTTTTAAATTTTGTGTTTTTTTGTTTTATGTTTTGAGTAGGGTTTTTAGTTTTGGTGGGAAGAAGAGTGGGGGATGATATTTTAGAAACTGAAACGTTTGGAATTCAGAAGAAATTAAATTATACTATTTTATATATAATATGTTTTGACCTTTTACTGTTAGTTCACAATTAGTCCAGTGGCAATTCTATTTTTTCGTAGCCTAAGGTCTCTACTTCGACTCCTCATGTACCAATTTTAATTTTTATTGTTTTATTTCATAAATAATGTACACAACAGGTAGCGAACACTGAATACCTGACTTAATGAAAACAAGTTCTAAAACTTTTTAGGTCAGGTGGACGACACCCGACTTAAAAAGTAGACTTTTAAGTCAATTAACTAACACATGAGACTTAAAAAATTTCATGTGGATTTTTTTATTTAATCTTTGTTAAGTCAGTTTTAAATGCACTCAACCTAACTAAATTATAAATATTTATGCAATTGGCACCGCATCACTTCTTAAGTCAGATGGCAGGTGAATTGACTTAACAACCTCTGCTAAAAAGGTAATTTTGTATTAATAAAATGAAGAACTATAATAATCTATGCTCAACATAATAACTAAACAACATTTAGACTGCATCTTATTTATATGTGAAATGAAGAACTATAATAATCTATGCTCAACATATGGAAGGAAAATATAGCCCAAGGTAACATGTGAAGTATTTATATGTAAGTATACCTTATTTATAATGGTATACACAAATTAACTAACCCACAAAAATTAATAAGTATAAGTCGGTAATCCTAATTTTTAAATACAACAATCTTTATATAGAAAAAGATTTGGCTTAAAAATGAAATAATCTATGGACCAAAATAAATGAGTTAATCAATACTTACTATTGTCCCTTTTTACAATAAGATGATCTCTCTAAAGCGCTTAGTGTAGGACCAGACAAACTTTCACAGTTTTAGGAGTTTGTATATTTTAAATCGCTTGATAATTGTCATGAGTTATCATTATCAAAACCAACTGACGGTTACATCTGCACAACACATAGATCCACTGTTTTAGGGCCTTAATCCTTGTGTTTTTTCCTTCCCTTATCCGATGGATCCTAAGCTTTCTATTAAATTAGTTTGCATTCGAGATGCCATGAAAGTTGTAGATAAACATCTATGAAATTCTCCTATGAAGTGATATGCTCGTTCCTTAGCCTCCATGATAGGCTCGTTCCTTAGCCTCTGTAAACTTAGACTCAGTCCTTAGTCTATGAAAAATGTGTGTACCTTGGTTTTACGCCTTATGCTCCTTTTATATGAGATTTTACAGGGCTTATGAAAGTTTAAAATCTTACAGTGCAATATCAATGTCTAAAAGGACAAGTGTAAGAGTATATTTCGCTTCGTCATCTCGCAATCATTCTTTGATAATTTTCTATGATCAAGTGTTATCCTAGGACAGGTCCACACTTGTATCCGAAGTCATAAAACCTTTCTTAGATATGTAGGTGAAGGCAGATATTATCCCCTAAATCACTAGTCAGACGTCATCATGTTGTTCCAATATAAATGGCTTTTTGATTTTATTGTCTTGTTATCAGGTCACAAACTATTGAACTTTATGTGTTATGGGGCCCTGAACAATTCCACAGTCCAAGCGAGAATAATTATTATTTATGTAAAATGTCAACATGTACTGGTTCACCTGAAAGGTTAAGGGGGAAGACTTAAGATCTTCTACACACAAGTGAGCATGGGTTTAAACCCCATAGTCAGCATGTTTTTTTTAAAAAAATTACATCGTATTTCTCTCTATTTCTTGCTCATTTTCTCAGTTTTCTCTTTTTTTCTTCAAAAATCTCCGGTCTTGGCCTTCGTCACTTTGATATATACCATAACCCTTCGATATTCAATGTTTTTTGAAATATATAAAACAACAAACATCATTGCATAAAACAGAAATAAAATCAAATAAAAAACACATAAAAATGATAATGATAGCAAGCTTAACAACACGATAAAAATTAGACTTATCAACTGTTACTTTAGTGACAACCTAAAAATGTGGTTGTTACCTTCTTGAACTAGCTTCAGCGAAATATACACTTAAGAGTGACACATACCCATGTTTTTATATCGTTGGATAACACTTTGTCGTGATAATGTCTTTGTAAAATCTCATGTGGTTATTGATCATCTTCTCCATTCTCAATATTTACAAGGAAAATTTTTATGTGGTTGTCCATATATATGAATCTAATTTTTATCGTAATTTGTCTTTACAAATTATGTTACTTGTTGAATTCATCCTTCTTTAGTTTTTTTTGCATACCTACATCAAAATCATAGACTTTATTCAAAAAAAAATTACCCTTAGCATATTTCCCAAAATTTTGATCATTTGTCAAAATAGTAAATTGATTTAAAATTAAATTAAAAAAATTAAAAAGAATTTTAAAGACAATGAAACGTATGTTTTATATAATGAAAAGTTTGAGTCCGTTTTTTATTCCAAATAGACTTTTGAAATGAGGTATTTGATGATTTGTTCTTTTATGAACGAAAAACGAATCTGAATGCAGATATTTCAAATAATGACAAATCACAATTAGGATAATTATCTTGGAGGCACTAACTTCAACAAAAAAATGAGCTTAAAATCAACACATATCCCAATTTTTGCTATCCTCTACTAACATTTTGTCGAGTTGATATCTTACTAACATCTCAGGTTTGAAATGATATGTTTCAACTACAATTGTTGGTGGAAAAAATTTTATCTACAACATATATATTAATTTCATTTCTATTCCATGTAAAACTTACCTTAATTCTCAAATCCTTAATTGTTTCAGCAAACTTATACACGCAATTGACAATATGATATATTCACTAAAGAAATTTCTATCAAACTTAAGTTTCTCAAAAAAAAAAAAAAGTTTTAAATTAAGAGTTATAATAATTTATGCTCATCATAATAATTTAACAACATTTAGACTGCACCTTGAAGATGGAAGGAAAATATAGCCCACAAGGTAACCTATGAAGCATTTATATATAAATATACCTTAGTTATAATGGTATACACAAACTAACAGACCCACAAAAATTAAGAGGTATATGCCGACAATTCTAATTTTTATATACAACAGTTTATATAGAAAAAAAATTGACTAAAAAATGAAATAAACCATGGAACAAAATAAATGAGTTTCTGGATTAAAAAAGTATTTTAATTGATTAAAAAATTTAAAACAACAATCTTAATAAGAAAAGGAAATTCTAAAAAGACTATATTTTATTTTAAAAATGTAAAATGTAATCATGTAGCTGGTTTGCCCGAGAGGTTAAGGGGGAAGACTTAAGATCCCATGCACATAAGTGCGCATGGGTTCAAACCCCATAGCCAGCATATTTTTTTTTTTTTTTTCTTTCATAATTTTCATTGATGTTTAAAATATAAACATAACTCGCCTTCTTGAACTAGCTTCAGCAAAATAACAATAAAAACCAGACTTATCAACTCTTACTTTAGTGACAACCTACAAATGTGGTAGTCGCCTTCTTGAACTAGCTTCAGCGAAATATACACTTAAGAATGATACATATCCATGTTTTTTGTATTGTCGAATTTATATCTTACTAATATTTGAAATGATATGTTTTCCACTACAAGTGTTTGTAGAAAAAATGTATCTACATTCAGCTTTATTCAACTCTAAAATTTTGCAGTAACAGTATTATATATTTTTCTTCACCAAAGAAATTAGATATGAAATCTCAACACCAGCTTTATTTAAGGTCCATGCTTTTGCTTTCATAGAATTAGATAATCTCAACTTAACCAACTATCTCTATCATTTTGTCACCAGAAGGTAAAAAAAAAAGAAACTCACAAATGTCCCAAAAAAAGTTTTAAATGAAGAGCTATAATAATCTATGCTCAACAGAATATTTAACAGCATTTAGACAGCACCTTGCAGATGGAAGGAAAATATAGCCCACAAGGTAACCTAGGAAGCATATATATGCAAATATATCATATTTATAATGGTATACACAAACTAACAGACCCACAAAAATTAAGAGGAATAAGCCGGCAATCCTAATTTTTAAATACAACACGAGTAAATGAGGCAAAACAATATTTTTTCAAGGACAAAACATGAGTATAAATTCTCATATGTCAGAAGCCGAGACCTTAATGGATATGGTGCGTGCATACTATAAACAGCATCACGTGACAAAGACTGCGGTATGGTATGTAGTGATATCATACAACGGTAAACCAAAACATTGGTGCTATTCAAATCACAAGTCATCTCAAACTCTCAATCAGGAATTTGGTCATAGCCACCATTTTCAGGAGACTGGTGTGACCCGTGACCTGTTCTTCCTGCATGTTGAGAACTTCACTTTAGTCTCTTTCATACCATATGAAAATAAGGGGAGGAGAGTATGCTAAAGTCACTAGACTTCATACCTGATAGGTCATAACCAGTATGTCTTGAATCTGGATGACTTCCCCAGTCTGTGGACCTGGGAGGTGTCACATGCAAACCAAGCTGTTGAATCATGAAATGACTTCCCCCCATGGCTTGATGTTCATCATTTACCCGCATTGGATTCCCACTGGAACTGTCAACTGTTTGGCGGAAACCTAAACTTGATGCTGATTCGCCAACTGGTGATGGCAACTTGCCGGCAGAGGCGTCACCTTTTCCACCACCACTAGTATCCTTTTTGTTGTCGATAGAAAATGTACCAACAATGACCTGTATATGTAATTCATATCAGGTGGTGCTTGGTAGTACTAGTAGTAAAAGCAGGAAGGTGAAAAATAAAATGTGAGGTTTGGTGATAAAACTTTCTCCCCAGCTTCTTGTCTTGGAGCATATGTATTCTACCACACAACATAGAGAATGCAATTTACTGAAGACAAAAGAAAAAAAAGATGCAGGACACCAGCTCATGTTTCTAACCTACATGTTGATTTGCATTTCCTTCTAATATTACCTGAACTGGACCAGCAGCTTTAAGAGGCCCACCAATACCACCACCTATGATTTGTCCATCAGAATTAGACAAGCACACACTGAGACCACCACTTCGCCCCCCAGTTTCATTACGGACATAGGAACCGGTAAGTGAAATAACATCAAACCGACCCTGATATCAAAGCATTAAATAAATAAGTTGCAGTAGTTACAATATTAGCACATGACCAAATCAAAAGCATATGACTAAACAATTGATAAAGATTAACGACAACTATTTTCAGCAGTACCCGGTGTTTTTTCTAGACTATGACTCCTACTTAACAATTAATTCCGTGATAATACATGAACGAAATCACAATTACCATTTTAATCTAATATAGACAATTTACACAAAGGTTCCTCTTACTGTCCTCTTGAAGGTGACTGAGAAGATCAATCAGTATTCTTATAAGTGGTGCACTGAGATAGTGAGATATATCCCAAAAACGAGAATATGTTGTTTGAACCTCAAACTTCCACATTCAGGTTGGACCACCAAATAGTTTTGTTACTTGTTAGTAACTGTTGTGTGTATACAAATTAGCCATAAGCACGCAAAACGTGCATGTATAAAATCAAAGAGATGAAAAGGTAAGAAGAACATACGATAAGATAAAAATGAAAAATATGGCGGAGGACAATAACTTATCCTTAATAAAAAAATTATATCAACATTTATATTCTACTATTTTTATTAGTATAGTCGTTGGTCCATCAACATGTGGATGCACGAGGGTCATTTTTAGAGCAGTATGGGTAAGATGTAAAGATAAATCTTGGTTTCTTTAATACAAGTAGAAAAGATTAATCACCTGATTCGATGGCAAGAGAAAAACATTAAATAGAAATGTCAAACTTCAAAGTAATATAAATAGGATTATGAGCCTTGGTTATGTTAATACACAAATATACAATATTTTAACCATATGTTGCAAGTTTCAACAGTTCCATTTCCTTTAAGAGATTCTTTGAAGAATCTGGAAGGGAAGATAATATTACATAAAAGACATGATAGGAAACAGGGATTATATTTCACCTCATACGTAATGTTGCCTCCTGAAGATGCCGGTTGACGAAGAGAGGCATTAGAAATGGAACCAGATGCAGACAGAATGCATATATCACCCCTAGTTTGTTGCATAAATTGCATAATTTTCTGGCCAACATCCTATTGAACACATGCTCAGATGATTATAGAAGCAAGATACACACAGAAGAAATATCAAAACCAAATTGGATAAATGGAAAACATAATATATTCCAACATCATGGATGCAGGAATATTTACAATGCCTAAAAACTAAAATTAAGATTCGAAAACATCTTGGCTGGAGGTGAACTATAAGGAGAAAAGGACTAATGTCAGAAAATACACAGAGGCATATTTTGCTTAAATAAACCGTTACTTGTAGAGATGTAAACGAATTTATTTTTGAGTGATGTTGTTATAGGTGCACTTAAGTAGGTTCAGATTGGTGAACATCAGCAAGAGACCAGGTGTTACTAAAGTGTTCCCTAAAAGCACTATTCTAGGATTGGAACAGAGAACTCTCTCCCACCAATATTCAATCTCAATTAGAAAACATAGTCACCTTATTTATCAAGGTACTTTCACAAAGAACTTAATATACCAAGAAGTGACAGGTTTACAAAATTGATATCATCAATACTACGAAAATACAGTCACAATCACAATGAGTCATGGCTAAGCATATCAGCCATTAATTCTTCAAACCTGATACCTCACATAGGACTAACAAGTGCCAAACAAACAAGGTGGGCAAGGACATGCTAGTAGTATAACATAAGAGTCAATAACTGGTTTTGTTTTCTAAATCTAATAAAGGGGACAAAAATTATAGTTATAGGGCACTAGGTATTTGTAAGTTGTAAGCACTACATAGTAGGTATCTACTCGAGAGATGGGTTGTTAATGAATTTAGTAGATATACCCAGAAGATATATAACTGCGCCATTTCAGACTAACTGAGCCTAGATGTGAACCCAAGTCACTATACTTACCAGGTACTGCAAGCAGATATAGAAATCCAAAATCAAGAAGCAGTATTCAAAGACAGTGAAAAATGCATACCTCACCAGCAGCAACAGCAATGACATGTACACTGAAACCTTGTCCTGCATTGCCTGCATCACTCCATTCGCAGAAGCATCAAATTAAAATTACAGACTCTATCACACACTAGATATCTTTTGTTACGCTAATCAGTAAATATATACTATAAAAAACATAAACTGAAGCTACATAACCAATAAAAGTTACACATGAGCACCCTCTTATTCTTAGAAATAACATCCAAGAGAAACAAACGAATATCAATCAATTGACAACACAACACAAAAACACTGTCTCATACTTGACTATGTCGATGAATTAGTAAGGAAGCAGCTAAATCTTGACACAACAACTGACACTCCACACAAGAGATCAGACAGACAGAATTCTATATCACTACACCTCTGAGAAAATGTGTGTCCGTGTCAGTGTCCAAAACTGACACCACACTTGAAATTACATTTAATTTATTCATTTATTCAAAAAAATTCAAATTATTACCAGTGTCGTGTTTCTGGTGTCTGTGCTTTATAAGAATCTAGAGTCGTTGAAAGAGAGATTTTACAATGAAACCATAATTAAGTACAGCACAAAAACTATTTTAACTTGAATATCAAATCTTATATAGTTACTACACTAGTAGATCAAATAAAACAAAAAATCAAATCAAGATTACTTAGTTTTCAATTCATCAACAAAATTCACAGCCACTACAAATCAAAACATAATCAACAAAAAGCACGAATTCAATTCATAAACATTAAAATTTTCAGCGAAGCAAAAAAAAAATCCTAGAGAGAGAAAAACGAACCTAGAGAGAGAGAATGAGATTTCCTAGAAGTAAAAGAAGGAGAAGGAGTAAAAGAATTGGTATTCTTGTTGTTGTTGTTATCAGAAGTAGGTGAAAACGACGACGTAGAAGCTTTTTTAGCAGCTAGGGCTTGTTCTGGAGTTCCGTACTTTCTCGGTCTTCCTCTTTTTCTCTTAGCTGGTTCCAGCTGAGAGGAGACAGCAGAAGGGTAGAGTATGTGGGATCCATCGAGGCCGTTGGTGGGAGAAGCGGTGGTGGTGGTGGTTGTGGTGGCGGAGGCTACGGTGGTGGAATTTCCGTGTGGTGGTTGTTGTTGTTGTTGTTGTTGGAGGTGGTGATGCTGTTGTTGTTGGTGGTTGTGGTGGTGGAAGAAAGAGCTTAATGGGTTGTCATTGGGTTCCATTTTTTTGACGCTGCAAAAAAAATTTAGTATTTTTTTATTTGAAATAAAAATTAATATTTTTTGTAATATTAAATAATGAAAGAAAAGTAGTAGTTTATTATTATTGGTATATATTATCTTGTGAGGAGTGTGGTTTGGCTTCTCTTGACCTTGTGATTTGGTCTTTTGTTTCTCTCCAACTTTAACCTTTCACTTCTATTCAGTACAACTTCTTTTTTTTGTTTAAATTATGTAAGCAAGTCAATGAAAGTTTGATTTAATTATGTGAGCAAGTCAATCAAGTTTATTTGAAGTTTATTAAATTATGTTTTATATTAATATAAGAAATAAAACATAGCTTTAATAATTTATTTTGAAGTTCATTTCGAACAATTTTTTTTGGATCGGCAAAACAAATCTGACATATTATGTATTATTATGCATTCTGTATTTTACTGGAGGACAAATTAAGAGTTTAGACATGCATTTTCCAATGTATCTATTTATTCTGATCGTTTTTTATGGATTTGAATATTAACACAAATTTTTTTTAAACTTAAAAGATGTGTTTGTAAATTTGGCCCACCACACATTTTTTTTTTTTGAAATTAGACAAAATTTTAGACACACTAAATTATGGTTGTCTTGCATCGTCTGTATCAATTTTTTTTGCAAACTTTCGAGGACGGAACAAGATTTTAACCATCCTTAATTATGTGATGGGTTAAATGCACCCTAGGTCCATGTAAGTTAGTGAGTTTTTGATTTTTGTCTCTGTTCCTGTAAGTTTTTTTTCTGGGTTTGAGTTCCTATATTTCACTTTCACATTTGTTTTAGTCCTAAAATCAAAATCCGCAGGAAAACTTGCAGATTTTCCTGCGGATTTTTGCTTTAGAGACTAAACCGCAAACAAAAAATAAGATATAGGGACTCATACCAACAAAAAAAAACTTACAATGACGAAAATCAAAAACTCGCTAACTTACAGAGATCAAAGGTTTTTAAGTCTTATGTGATCTACCATTTTCAATTTTTTGAAATTCGTCTGTATTTATATCTCTGTTTTCATCCCTAAATTTAATATTATTTTTATTTTTATATAAACTCTAAAGTTCAACTCATTCTATATTTTTATAAATTATATAGACTAACTCAGCTAAATAGATTTATATAAAAAATAAAGGTCTTGTTAACAAGTGTCCTCAAGATAATGGTTAAACATTATTAAAAAAGAAAATATTTTATAGAATTTTTAATATTTTAATTTTTGATGCATTAAATTTACAAATTACCGTAATAAAATTATTATTTATAATGTTTATTATCCTGAATGCACTAATTAACATTTAAAAAATAATAATCATTCAAAAATTCCGTTTATAATCTACTACTAAGAATTCAATAAGACTTTATAGGGACTTTCTCTTCTAAAAAAATAGACTTTATAGGGATTAGGGTAGGGAGAATCATAGCACTTACTATTTAAACAAAAAGTAGTTGGTTTATTGTTGAAACAAAAAGTAGTTGATGTTGGTGTATCTATTCCATTTTAGTATTAAATTTTAAAGTTTTTATTATTTTTCTCTTATAAAAATATTTTATGTATATCTGTATATTTGTATTTGTATGGGACTATGGGGTGATAACTGATATGTAGGTGGATAGATATTTGTGTTGTGTGGGTGACAACCAATTCGTGGGTAGTGAGTGAGTGATGAGGCAGACAGGAAGACAATGACAAGCAAAGATACAACTACTATTCCAAACAGATAAGACCTTGGCTTATCACTCACCAGGTCCACTTTTTATCATTCTTGTTGGGTTAGCCTTTGATTCCTTGTGAATATCGAACACCGACTACGCAACATTTCTTTATCCATTCCTTTCTTTTTATTACGATTTAATATAATTATGATAAAACCTTTAATATTCTCACTAAAAATGAGAAAGAGTAAAAGTAAAACTTCTAAAATTCTCACTAAAAATGAGACTCAAGTAATTCTCACTAAAAATGAGACTCAAGTCAAGGCCGAACGAAGATGGTCTACGAAGCGGATTCTCTCCTGCTCTTCTCTCATGTTTTATATGCTGCTACAAATCTTAGCAATTGATGCATTTTTTTAATATTAATAATTTTTATATTAGATTAAAATGAGTGGCTGAGATGGAGCAGAACCATTCAGCCACCGTAGACAATCCAAGTCCAATGGTCTAAGATTGACCATTGAAAAGAATTTGATTGGTTTGAATTTGCAAGGAAATTTGTGCAACTATTACTATTTAATGTGAACAAGTAAAATGTAGTAGCAGGACGCTTTGAAGTCACACATAATGAACTAGGACACTTCTTTTTAGTGCTTTTGTTATGCTCTGCCCTTCTTTGATGTCGGGCTTTGAATTTTATTAGGCTTAGACGACCGACCCAAAATAATATTACTAAATGATCTAAAACATTTATAGAAGATACTATACAATATGTGGGGCATTATCAACTATGACTCATATATTATGAAAATTATTATGGGTGTTTTTGAGTATGACTCATATGGAAAATATTATGGGTAGATATCTGGTGGGGGCTTCAGGAGTATAATTGTAAACTGAGCACTAATATTACATATTGTTTGTAACATTGTAACCATATTTAACCATAATTATTAGACATAAATAAAGGGAAGTATACGTGCTTTATAGTCGTAGAGGTAAGTACCATTAGCCAAACTTTGTTAACAAATATCAATCGTGTTTATTATTTTTTAATTTTGTTTCTCTTTAATCTTTTGTATTGGTTGTTGTTTTAACAATTGGTATTAGATAGTGATTAACTCTGGTGCAAAATTCGAAATAACTAGGTTCAATGGGACTGGTAATTTCGAATTATGGCGAATGAGAAGTTGTTGGTTCGACAAAGTTTACAAAAAGACATTGTGTGAGACGAAACCGAATGATATGAAAGATACTGATTGGAAAAGATTAAGGAGAAGACTGCATGATTGATTCACATACGTGTGTTTAGACGAGGTGATGTATATAGAGGTGTTTAAAATTGAACAGGCCTAATAGAAAACTGCTAGCCGAACTGAATCAAACCAAAAACGACAAAGAATCGTGTTTGATACGGATGTGTTTGGGAAATTTGTTAAAAGAATTGTGCGGTTTGTTTTTCTATTTGTATTTTGAAAACCGATCAAAAACAAATCAAACCACATTATGTTACAACTCAAACTTCTCTTAATCCACATCCAACCCAAATCCAAACCCCGTTTTGCATTAGCCTTACGATTTCATATTTTTTTAAGAAGAATAAGTGAAATATCACGTGTTTGAACTCTCGCCCTCTATATCTGATGTCCTACACAATTACCAACTGAACTAATTGTTTTGAGACAAATTTTTACAATCAAGTTAATTATTTTGGAATGGAGGAGTATAATATCAATTTGACTTTACTTTTTAGTGTAATAAGTGCGACTAAGTGAAGTCACCACTATGTTTGACGTGAGATCCAAATATCATTACACCTTACGAGTATTATTTGTTTTGAAAATTTAACATGTAGGGCCAGATGCCCCATTGTGTAAGGGAAATATTAATCTCACCTTATGAGGTGGAATAACACCCTACGAAAATTTGAAAATATCCTTCAAATTTCAGAGATGCATCTCTAGACATGTCTGTTACACTTCTGGAACACAATTCAATTGAGTGACACCTTTTTTTTTTGGAAAATAGTTCTGGAGATGCATATCTGGGACAACCTAGCATTTTATTCATAATTTCATCAATTCATGGACTTTGCCAAAGGTGTATCTCCGAAATTTAAAAGTGGGGAAATGTAAAGGTATAGCCTTTGCAAGTCATCATATTCCGAAGATGCATATTCGGAAAACTCAAACGTTATTTTTGATAAAAATGACCCTTGCATGATCATTTTTCATTGTCAACCTTTTGAAAAAACCTTGAAAAAAACATTCCATTTTTAATCAATATTTTAGCTCAAAAAATTCATCCTTGTGTTCCATCATTTCCAACACAGGTTATGTTATTTCTCACTATTGTGTGTTGTTGCAGTGTCATGTGTTTTCGGAGATGCATCTACAAACAGAACCAATCTATTTAAAAAACAAATAGGGTGGTTCTAAAGATGCATCTCCTGAATTTTCCTTGGTACATGATAAAAATTATGAGATTCTTATTGACCTATAAGTTATATAAATATGACATTCCATTTCACTTTTTTTTACACCATCACATTACATCATAATGAACATCTATTTGATTATCGGATATGTTTACTTCAATGCAGAAAAGCCATCAATTGAATTCAAGTTCACTGAGTATACGCCTTTTGATAATCTAAAATTCATACTAGAAAAACTCCTACCATACGACAACAATCGAAAAATTGTGAAGCTCAAGTACCATTTATCCTTAACTGATAATGAATAGAACATTAAGTTCAAAAACTTCAAATTCAAGACTACTATAGATGTAAGAGCTACGTGGAATACGTTTTTCCGAAACGAAAGCAAATTGATAGAGAGATATGTCAAAGATTTTGTTAGGATGTCGCAATGTCAATCTCGACGCTGATATGTGTCATCTATGTAATGTCTGATTATTTATGTAAGATTTTATATTTTATCTTATCAATTTTAATTTTAAGTTCAACATTCATCAATATGCTTATGTGTAATTGATTATGTGTTTCATTATATTTTGGAGATGCATCTCTAGAATCAAAATAAATTGTGCTTTTGGGTGTCTGTCAAAAGCAATTGTGATTTGTGTTCTTTGGATGCATCCAGAAATGAATCTCCAGAATTTATGAATATTTTAAGTTTTACACTAAAGTGTGAAAGCAATTTATAGGATGCATTTAGCAATCCCCTTTTGTAATGGATAAATATGTTCATGTAAATTAGTAGTTGATTAGTTTTTGACAACTCAATTTAGTAGTTGATTAGTTTTTGACAACTCAATTTATAGGATGCATCTAGCAATCCCCTTTTGTAATGGATAAATGTGTTTTCTATTGTTTTTCTTGTGTGTTTTTATTGTTTAAGTTCGTTTTATGCGCTTTTGCTTTGTTTTCATATTTTCAACCATTAAGAAGTTTATGCAGCGACCCGAGACAAAAAGGGCCAAATAGTGCACAAAGGATAGCTTCCAGTACAAAAAAGAGGTAAACAAGAAGAGACCATGTCCCATGACATGGGTCGTGTTCTCCCAAAAGAACCACCCCCATATGATGCACCAGGGGCTGACACAGTCGTCTTGTGTCACCTGACACGGCCTGTGTCAACTGTACGGGCAGTTATAAAATTTTGCTTTGGATTCCTTTTTTTTTCTTCTTGTTTTGTAATTAGTGAATGTAATTAGTGCCTTATCTCTTAAATTACTATAAATAGGTGTGTTAGGACTCTTCTTTAGCATCACTTCTTACCACATTACTTTGTACTTTGCTATTTTCTAAGCTCTTGTTATTTGTAACTTGAAGTTCTTGATTTATACATTACAATTATTCTGCTTTTATTTGGTTATCACCTTATCATTTATTCTTTTTATTATTCAAAATGCTTTATAATTTTGTTGCAATTTACTTTACCACGAGTGAGTAAACTCATAGGGACTAGGGGGTTATGTAAGTCCATCTTATGATGAACATCTACTAGTCTATGTTGAAATCATGAGAAAGTTCAAAAAGGAAATGTTCGATTTTAGAACTCGAGTTATTTTTGCACGCTTATGATGGTTGCGAATGCAAGATCAACACAAATGTCATTTACATATCGAAAGGTAATGAATTGAGATCCGAAAGTGATATGCTAAACGATTGAGTTCGAGACGCCACTAACAACAATTGAGAAAAAAATCAAGAATGCGGCGCTTATGTGACAAAGCATACACTCTTGATTGCAAACTAATGCCTCAAAACATTTGGTTATACTTCTATAAAAATTTGCAAAAGACCTTCTCATGACTCAAAACTGTACACTTGTAACATGACACCTCCGATAACTCATCACCCTATGTCCGTATAATAAAATCCATCGTTAGATTGAAAGCGTTTATCATACATATCACATTTGTAAAATTTCACATCAATCAAAAATCATTTGATATGTTAAAGAGGATGATCAAAATTAACGATTTTCATGAAGTTTGGTAAGACGTTAATTTTTATGCACCTGTTAACATGTTAGATGATTTCCGATTGATGTTAAACTTTAAAAAATGATCTATATGATAATAATTTTCAATCCGACGGTGTATTTTATTATACGGACATGGAGTGAAGAGTTATCAGAGGTGTCATGCTACAAAGTTTTATATATATGTGTGTGTGTGTGTGTGTGTGTGTGTGTGTGTGTGTGTGTGTGTGTGTGTGTGTGTAATGACACTAAGGTGTCAAACTCAATATCATGACACATTTGATAACTCTTTACTGTATATCCGTATAACAAAATCAAACGTTGGATTGAAAGTTACTATTATTTAGATCATGTCTGTAAAATTTAACATCAATCGAAAATCGTTTGACTTATTAATGAGATGCATACAAATTAACGTCTTACTAAAGTTTATCAAAACGGTTAATTTTTATCTATCTATTTAACTTATAATATGATTTATGATTGATGTTAAACTTTATAGACATGATCTACATGATAATAGTTTTTAATATAACGGTGAATTTTACTATACGGATACATGGTAAAGAGTAATATGAGGTGTAATAATATTAAGTTTGACATCTTGGTGTCATTTGATCTTGTTCACCACACACACACACACACACGCACACACACACGCACACGCACACGCACACGCACACGCACACGCACACGCACACGCACACGCACACGCACACGCACACGCACACGCACACGCACACGCACACGCACACGCACACGCACACACACACGCACGCACACACACACGCACACACACACGCACACACACACGCACACACACACACACACAGATATATATATATACAATAAAAAGAGGTATTATGTTTAGGCACACCATGTTTTATTTTTTTATAATAATAAAAATAACATATTCCCTCGATTTTTAACAAATCCAAACACGCTTCAAATCTCAACTTTTACAGTTTGTGTTTTTATTTGTTTATAAGTGTAAACTAAATGAACTAACCCTTCAGTTTTTTCGATATAATCAAAGGATCAAATAACAAGATTTTACTATAAAAGCACCCGTTAAACAAATTTTAACCTAATTCTTACTTATACAAAGCCGCCCCAAACTCGCATGCATCTTTCTTTGGGATAGATTGCAAGACAGAAAAAATCTTTCAATATTCTTCTATCTATAACAAAATATATTTTTTACTCTTGCAATCTATCTCACATAATGGTGTTGTTGTTGTTGTTATTGTTGTTGTTGTTGTTGTATTTTAGCTTGTTTAATAGAATGCAAGTGTAAAAAATCAATCTTGCTTCAAAAATTTGTTGTACATTTCTAACCAAAGAAATAGTACGATATTTCTTGTGTACTCCTCTCTCTCTCTCTCTTCAAACAAATAGACCGCTAAAAAATGGTAAATTTGAATGCAAAATGCTGATATTCGAGCATCATTCTTTTAGAAATTGGAACTTAAATAAATAGAGAAGAGAGCTTCAACTTACACAAAGAAGGGGCTTATCCTTTGACATGATTTGTTGTAAATAATTTATCTTAATATTTTGTGTAGACAATGTAATATAAAAAAAAGAATTATTCACCTCGATTTTAATCTAAAACCGAGGTGATAGTTTAAAGGTGATGATAATTTACCTCGATTTTATAGTTAAACTGAGGAGTATGATAACTCGTTAAACAAGTTTTACTCTAAATCTTAAAGGTGATGATAATTTACCTCGGTTTTATAGTTAAACTGAGGAGTATGATAACTCGTTAAACAAGTTTTACCCTAAATCTCAATAATATGAAGCCGCCCCAAAGAGAGGAAATATTTACCACCGCTACAACATATCTCAGGGATGAATTACAAGTGCAGAAAATAAAAATTCTCATTGGCCTTGGAAACAGATCTCTAGCATCTTGCATGAGACCTCTAGCATCTAAATCTTGATATCATCGAATATTTGTTGCATACAATGTATTTTGAATATTATGTGAAAAAATGTAATTAAAAAAATAAAATGCGTATTCACCTTGGTGATTTGTCATGACCGAGATGATAGTTAGGTGTTATTTTTATACTATATACATTGGATTTAACAAATCTTTGTCGTCTATTTAATGATTATCAACACTCAAGACATTGCCATTAGTGATCCGCGTAAAATCCAAGGGACATCCATTATAAAAGCACGTTGAATATTGAAAATCTAACCTGAACGAAACATATGAAGCGCTTGAAATCTAAGTACCCTTGGAAAAGTTCTCTATGATGGATCGTAAGAGCATACATTTTTTTGGGTTTAAGGTTTATTTTCTTAAATATTTGTTCGAATAAAAAATATATATTTTTTGATATTAATTGTCTTACCCCTTTTTTCATCGGAAACAATTGTATGTAAGATCCAACAGAAGATCTTCCGCAAGATTCAATCATTTAAAGATCTAAAGTCTAAATCTTGAGGGAATTTGATTTTTATCTAGATCCCTATGGAACTTGACTTTTATCTTGAACTCTATGGAATTTGACATTTATTTTAATTTTAGTATTTCGTGTAAGTAATGTAATATTGGGTAAACAATGTATTATTCTGGGTAAATAATTTTAACAACTTAAAAATAATTAATAATCATACCCCTTAATTTTTTTAATAAACCAAGATAAAAGATACATTAATTTTGAAAATAATTAAAATGTTGCTACTGGGATTCGAACTCATGGGCATATAACTATACCCCTCTGTTTTGTGTTCAGTGGAAACTTTGATGACGCCCTCCGTTACCTCGCTACTTTAGTCGAGGCAAAACACATTTTGCGTCCGAGGTTAAAAGCGTTATTTATTATAGTGATTTTCTTTTGACCAACGCATCTTTGTGAGATACACACCACATACTCACCAAAAACCTTAAGGTGATAAGTATGTGAGTTCTCTACTTATAAATGGTCAAGTCTCCACATTTCTAATTAATGTGAGACTTTTCCACACTAGTCACACTTGTTATTCTTAACACTCTCCCTCAAGTGTGAGTCTATCTGCAATGTCCCCCCTCAAGTGGAAGATCTTTTATCCACATACACTTGTACCATCGTTGACATTTTTCAACGGGACACCTCCTACGTACATTTCGATACAAATAAGTCGGTCCCTTCATTCGAACCAGACTCTGATACTATTTGTTGGGGGAAATTCAGAGGGGTCAACACGAGGGAGCATATTTAACTTTAGGACATTTACTTTTGAGCAATACGCCTTTGTTGGTTCTCCCATTTATAAATGCTCAAATCTCCATATTTCTAACCAATGCGAGATTTTCCCACGTCTCACACTTGTTATTCTTAACAATTATTTCTTCCTTCATCCAATTGAATTTCTTAACGTGGATTTTGTTTCTCCACTTTTAGAAGGTAACAAGAACTTTCAATATTAGGTTTGTATTGCTTTCACTTCCAATGTATGATGCATAGTTACATGTACACTACCCGGTGTAGATACGAGTATCAGTACAAAATACGAAATTTTAATTTTAAAAAATAAAATATTGATAGCCAATAAAAGATAAGAATTTAATGTATTAATAAAAAATTAGTGTTTAGACGGACATTCACGTGCTCGTATGTCTGTTTTTATATCCTGCAAAAACATGTGAAATGATAAGATATTATTTGTTAACTTAATATTGGTTTTAATGTTTATCTATTTTCTCTTTTTTTTTATCTACTAAAGAGGGATGATTTTAGGATCAATTCTTCTTCCTTTCTTTTTCATTCAGTTAAGTGATTTCACATATATTTTTAATTTTTTTTCTTCGTGATTTCGTCGTTTAAGTGCGACATTGTATCAGTCGTCATCTTATTGCAGCGTTATTTTGTTTTTCCGTCTTGGTGCAGTGATTGTTTGGTTCATATTGACATATTAATTTTGACTGAGTACATATTCAATCAATAACTTTGACGTCGTCAACATTGAAGACTCGAAGACATCTGTATTATGAGCATTTCATTTTCGTTTTTCATTCATATACTATTAATGTAGGTGTTGTAAGTTTGTTCGCAAATTTATCCTTTTCAATTTGTAACGATATTCAATTTGTATTATTCGATGTATGTCAATTGAAATGAATGAAGATCAAATTTTAGTTAAAAAAGAAGGGGAAAAAAAAAGAGAAATTTAAAAATTATTAATTATGAAAGTATGAAATAGAAGTTACGTTTTATTTAAAAAAAATAAGATAACCAACTTCCTTTTAACTAACTTCCACTTATCACATTTAATTATTTCTTTTGAAATATTCACAATGAATATAAAGTAAAATAGGGGGGAAACAGACGACAACAAAACATAATTTTGCCTTTTATAAATTAAATTGTTCATTTTACAACCATTCTCATTATAAATTAAATTGTTCATTTTACAATCAAACATCTGAGAAATTCTTCAGAGAACAATGATTCTAATTTTGATTTTGATAAAAACAAGAATACAAGAAAACAATTTTATTCTCTGTGATGTGTTGCTGCATAGAAATTTGTTTTAAATATGGCCAAATGTCATCAGAAAGCTGCAAAGTAGCCTTCTCTATCTCCTCTAAATTCTCTCCATGTTCATCCTATCAGACATTCTACTATAATTCGTGTGTTTAAAGATACCTCAAATGCGCTCCATCATAAGGCCGTTTCTTCCATTCTTCCAACTCTCTTGCTCTGTCAAGTTTTGTTGATTCTAACCGAGCTTGGTGCTCTGATATGCCCTTAAGTTGATTACGGGTTATTGTTTGTTCTTTAGCTAGCATTGCATTTATATCCTGAAAGTCTAAGAAATAGTCTATTGTTTCAAGGTCTCCTTCTGAGGCCGAATATCGTGTTTTGGCCATTTTAACGTGTGAACTTCATTGGTGGCACATCTTATTTATACAGCTATGAAGTACTAATGCAGTGCTTCTACCAAGCTTACAAGGATGAGCTAGGATCAAATACACTGGTGTTTCACATTTTGTTCTGCATCATTTCTATAACAAATTCAAGAAAACTAGGACATGCAATCAGCTCGAATTATCAAAAATCCATTCATCACAATTCATTGTAATCCAATAATCAGTTGGGGTTCTGTTAAGAGTATTTTTTGGGATATTTTTATGATAACTTCATAACAAATCAGTACCATTTTACAGATATAAAATAGAATTCAAGCAAAAGGGAGAGAAAAATTGGTGGGGGTGGGGTGATTACAAGTCACAACGGAACAAAGACAAGAAACAACGAGAATACAAAAATTAACATATAAGCACTCAGGGAAGGAAAAAAACCTGAAAAAAAATGAAAACTGGGTTAATACATCGGTAACGTAACCTTCAAGAATCATCTTTAGGTGGTGATTCATTATCAGTTGTTTCCTTTGTTGTTGCCATTCCCGACACATGGGAGCTTTTCATTTCTTCTAACTGTTATGCAGTATTGAACATAGTTAGTTAGTGACTTTATAAACATCAAGATCAGTCAGGAAAAAAATAAAGGCAACTTGAACTAACTTAAGAGAATCGTGAATGGCGAATGTCGGCGGACAAAATTACTAAATCACACCAATTAGATATTTATTTTGGTCTATAATTTTGATCAACTCCAAAGTAGATGGAAATTAAAAAAGATAAAAGATGAGAGACTTATGTGTCGTATCAGTTTGTATCACAGACTGCATTTTAAGTATATTTACACCTACTGGATCCAGAACGACATGCTGCGATGGAAAATGTTAAACGGGTTCTATCTGATCCTGAATGGCATGCCGCAATGGAATCTGAATGCGGAGTCCTACTAGTCAATCAAATACGGTCAGTTGTTTTTCTCCCTCCTCTCAAAAATGCAATTGGATGCAAATGCGTGTTCAGAGTTAAAGAAAATCTTGATGGATCTGTTAACAAGTTGAAAGCTAGATCGGTTGTAAAAGGCTTTTTCAAAACTCCTAGTTTTGGTTTACAAGAATTGCCTTAACTCGGACCCTCACTTAATTGGCAATTTGCTTTGAAGAAACTCGTGAATTTGGATAACCGGCTCCCAAATGATTTCATTCTTCTCAGTCAGAATAATACATCCACGACCTTCTACAGGATAAAACGGTTGACTCGAAAGGAATCTACTCTCCCGTACTAAGCAACTACAAACTTAGAAAATATGACTGGAGCTCCAAGAAGCAACCTATAGTAGCAAGGCTTAGCACAGATGCCGAATGTAGATATCTTATGGATTCAATAATTGCAAACAGAGTTAAAAGTGCCCTTTCAAGCTCCTACCCTACTTTGAGACAATCTAAGTGCAGTTGCTCTTACACATAGTCCGGTATTACATCTTCGGACAAAACATATCGACCTTGACATTCACTTTCTACTAGAAAAGATCATCTCAAAGCAGTTACATATGCTTCATGTTCCTACTCCTCATTAACTCGCAGACTCCTTCACAAAGCCCCTCCCAACATCTCAACCAAGCTTCAGAAACAACCTTCACCAACAGGCCAACCCCTAGGGTTATAAACACTTCCCTATGTTGTAATCACTTAAGCAATTCATTTCTATTATTGAAATTATCTCTCGATTCTCTAGTTTCTTCATGAACAAACACAACTGATAATAAAAAAAGGAAGAAAAAAAACACTACCTCTTTGCAAGTGTTGTGGTGTGTAGCGAGAAGATCATTATATCTGATTTGCAGATCAGAGAATTGGGCTTGTAATTTTTCATATTCAGAGATAGAAGGACAACTCAATTTCTGTTGAATAAACCTTCACAAAACAAAAACAAGCTAGTCACAAAAAATGCTCAAATCAAACAAGAACAGAAAGTAAGGAACAGAACATACTCAAGAGCAGAAGAAGGTTTGTCGTTTTGCTCATACAAAGAAACAAGAACTGCAAAACCAAAACCACAAACATCAAATAACAACACTTCTATTAATTCATTGAATGATTGATTCAGAAATAAACAGTGGAAACCTACCTTTGGTTAGAGCATCAACAGCTCCACTTGATTCAAGATATTTTCTGAATGATTCTTTCTTAGCTTCTTTTTCCTGAAATGAATTGAATTGAATTGTTATGATTTGTTAGAGAGAGAGAGAGAGAGAGAGAGAGAGAGAGAGAGAGAACCTCTTTGTATCGCATCATTGTCTTCTTTGGTTTGTCTTTGATTGGAGCTTAGTTGGTAGATTGAGTAATCACTGTCTCTGTCTACATCTACTTCTGTTGCTGTTGAGTTTATAATTTTTCTTTATTAATTCTTGCGCTTTTCTTTCTTTCTTGGAACTTTTCTTAAAAAATATAGTATAAATTTCTAGATTCACTTTAGGGGGGAATTTGACCTGCATGCCACCCCTTTGAAAAATTATTCCAGAATTGCCACCCTCCAAAATTATTTCCCATTCCCAACATGCCACCCTTTTCTCACTTTTCAGAATTTTTTAATTTATTTTTTCTGGTGCAGCAGGTGGCCGCCGTTTTGAATGGAGGCCATATGAAGGCCTTCATAAAGCCGCCATTTTGAATGGAGGGCACCCCTTAATTTATTTATTTTTCGTTTTTTGTATTATATTTAATTTTAATTGTTTTTTTAAATTATAGATATTATATATAATGATTAAATAATTATAATTTAATTATTTTTATTATTTAAAAAAAATTAAATTTGTCCATTAAAATTAATTTATTTTGATACATTGTATTAAATTTATAGTTAATAATAATATAATTATAATATATAAATTTATATTATTAATTAATAGTTAATAACAAAAACAATAGAATTGTAATTTAAAAGTAAAAATTAATTTTATTACTTTTTATTCAACAATATTACACCATGATAATGCGATGAAAAAAAACTAATTTTGTCCGCCTTGATTATGATCTCCTGGTTGATACAGGTGAATTCCGGTATAACACCTTGCAGGTATAATTGTACGCGTGCTTCGGCGGCGTTGTTGATCTTCTTCGGGTTGTTGATCTTCTGTGGGCGGCATGGGAGGGGGGCAGCAGATGTTTGCTGGAATGAAGATGTACCACAAATAGGGACCTCGTTTGGGAAAATTTCAAAAGGGTTGAAATTTTCGAAGTCCATATTTATTGGAAAGGTGGTGGTTGATTGATGTGTTGTTGAGGTGGGATAAGTGGAGTCTACGGTCGCAACATAACAGTCAGAGTAATTTGAGCTAGATGGATGTTGTGTTGAGTACGTTTGGGTGAAGTTGGGGTTAGAGATTGGAGTGTATTGGAGGAGTGGACGGAGGTATTGTTCTTGTGTATGTTTGTAATACGGTGAACTGACTTTTTATATTGAAATGTCGCGGTTAAGCATGAGTCGCCACCGACTTTTATTTTATCCAATTGGAAAGGCAAAAAGAACAGGAAAGACCTTTGAAAGATTTTGAGTTCGGGGGGTAAGTTATACAAAGGGAAGGTGTAAGGCACCCTTTGCATCCATGGTTATCCATGGGCTCTTAATTGCTTAGCTCACTTTGTTTGTTTGAATTGTTTGAAAAGTGTCGTGTGTGATTAGTAAAAGATTTCGTTAAGGACTTTAGCTTGTAAATAAGCGTAGCCTTGTTTTGAAATTGTTTTGAAATAAGAGGTGTGAAAAGCATTTGACTTTTGAATATGAGCAAGCAATTAAGAACTACCTACCCTAATATTTGTCTTTCGTGTTCTTTAAGTCTTTCGTTTGAAAGGGTCTATCCATACCATGAGAGGGCAGGAAGTCTTTCAATTGGATGTGCGGGTCATCGAGAGAAGTATCTTTCGCCATAAGACTGTCCCTTGCCATAAAGAGGGCAGGTAGTCTAAGGGAAGGATATAATAGTCATTAATCTTTTTAGGCATCATGCGAGGATACCTTAGCAATTCGGGACAATCATCTTTTACCGAGGCAACTTCGAGGGACTAGATGATTTTTAATATTGTAGGCAACTTTGCTTTAGGTATCCTCGGAATCGAGGGGCTTGACTATTTTAACAATTTAAAGGCAACAGGGCAACAGTAATAAGGCAACAAGGCAACCAGAGGGATTACCCTAAAGGTGTGTGGGTGCAACAATCACGTGGTTAATTCAGATATTTATCTTGTAATTAGTTATCTACTTCTGTTAAAGGCTTGCACTCCCTAAGATTACTAACCACGCAGTTTAAAATTGCGGAAAGTTAAAGACAGAAAAATAAAAAAAACCTACAACTATTACAATAAACACCTGCGGGGATGGGGGACCTTAAAAGACGGAAATAAAAGAAATCAATAATTAGTTTTATCATTTTGATCTTGAACCTTGATCTTCCTCGAACCCTTGATCAATTCTACAAAGGAAAATATATAATGGTGAGTGTATGAGGCGTTCATGGGTATTTAAAAGTAAATCCTAATTAATTTTGTAAGGCAAAAATAAATAATATTTAAAATAATAATAATCAAATCAAGGACTTAGCTTTTGATCTGATATGGCGCGTAGGCGGAAGAACCCTAACGGTAACCTGAAAAAATTAGGAATGAAGAAGAGAAATGTTAGTGCATTTAGCATTCAGTAACTATGGTACAACCCTATATCATCCCCAAAAGACAAATAAATGGGATTGAGCAAACCCTAAAAGGTTAATGGAATCGAAGGTTCGATAAAATGGCTAGATGAGCCAGAATAGAATATAATAGTTATAAGGTTAACCTAATATCTTAATTAATTAAGCATATAAATTAAAATTAAAATTAAAGGATTGTAAAGAAAATCGAGTTTCCGATTTAAAAACAATTATAAAATAATTATATAACATTATTTTGTCAAGATAAATAAAGAAATAACTTATAACAAGAGAATAAAAGAAAATAAAACTAAAATTTAAATAAAGTAATAAAAATAAATAAATAAAGGATAATGACTTAGCTCTGATCATGCGTATGGCCTTCCTGATGGTGCATGGTGAGCGTGCATCCTGAGCTCTCTGATCTGGCTTTAGTGGAAATTTAACGGCTGATGATGGAGGGCACATGATGATCTTTATCTAGCAGCGCGCGTGGGATCTGAAGCTGAATAATTCCCAAAAGTGTATGCGGGAGCAGGGATCGAACCCCCTCCCTTAAGGTGAAGGAACTCCAAGCGTTGCCAGCTGAACCATGTAAGCTTTGTTGAAGATAATTCCACGCCGAGAGATTATATTTGCAAAACGTGGCTTATTCAACCCTCAGTCAAACCAGGGGCCCACCACTAGCGCTGGTGTCCAATGAGAACGGAGGGAGACTTTTGACCGGCCAATACAAAACGTCTGCGCCTGGAGAGAGAGATTATTTTTTTGACTGTCCAATCAGAATGCTCCGCGCGTGTCCCACCACTGTTCATCATCGTTCCTGATTGTACCCCTCCAATAGCTGCGATTTTGCCTCTTGTTAGCTGCGGATTCTGCATCAAGTATTCGTAGCTAATTCCTGAAGAAAATCACAACTCAACAAAACAACGTTAAACATCAAAACCAATCGCCCAGATCTACTCAGAATCGCACCCTGGTCAAGATTATTGAATCGGTTTCGCATAGAACCCCTTGGACATAGGAACACGAAGAGAAAGCTCCATTGTGCCCTAACAATGGTGAATGTCCATAGATGCATCAAAACTCGATGAAGAACGTTCCGAACCAACCTAAACATCAACATGAACAAGAAAGAACACATCAAATTCATTTAAATGGCATGGATAAAAGATTTGAAACTAAAGAAGATGATACAACCATGGTTTTCGAGGGAGAGCATCTTGGGACTGTCAGAGCTTGCATGAAGGCATGAACCGAATCCTGGACATCTCAGGATGATGGTGAGGTGATTAAAATCGCCTGAGAACGCCTGAACATGAATTTTAGTGCGTGCCCTAGTTTTTAAGTTTTTTGGAAGTTTTGAGAAACATCTTGATGTTAGGGTTTTAGGGCTGCAGCTCTGTCCCTTGATGCATTCTGAATGTTTGTATATATAAGAAGTAGATTAGGGTTACCTTTTGGGCTTGGACATTTGTTTTCCTTGGTGACTTGAAAATTTGAGAAAATCTCACATATTTCTTTCTATTCTTGGTTCATGTTATTCCAAATCTTTCCTACTCCTCTTGTCACGAAAATTGTAGCATATTTGGACCTTTTGATTGATTAGATTTGATAAGAAAATTAAATCCTTTATTAAAACTAATTTTTCAATATTTTATAATAATTTATTTGCATTTAAATGAATAAAAATTCAAATAAACGAGATAAATTTTATAAAAAATAAAGTAGTTAGTTTAGGGATGCTTATGAAGCTCATGGACATATTTGACATCCATATTTTAGGCCCATGGGTTCAAAAAATCACAGTTCTTCACTTTGCACTTCATATACCTTTCTAAACTTTCCCGACTTTAGCAATGTGTATTTCTCTCAATTTTAGCCCTGTGAAGGTGTTATTGATCATTCTAGAAAGTTTAGAATGTCCTTTAAATGATGCTTTTGGTTTCATCTCGATTAAATATTCCATGCTCAAGTTATGAGCTTTGAGAAAAAATGACTTTTTGCGATCCTTTAGAAGGACCTATAATGTATTAGCTCATATCTCTCAAATTAAGCATTTTCAGACTTGGCATGTGGATCATTTGAATCATATGAGAGGTCATGGAGTCCATTGGAGGCATCAGAACCTGACTTTTCTTTGAGAGAGGGAAAACCCTAGTTAGAAGGCTGTTGTTTAGGAGAGTGCATACTCAGTCGAATCTTAAGCTTCTAAGATTCAAATGAGCTTGAGTATAAAATGTGATGGGCAAATTTTGGGGTATGACAGCTGCCCCTGTTCAATTTTCTTAAACCTGAAGATGTGGAGTGGTTTGTACGCCAGTCGGAATCTGAAGGTAGAAGAGGATTGAACACTAGAATGCCCATAAATTTGCCCTCGCTAAAGTAGGGACTTTTTGTCGGAGATGGGCTTAAAGATGCCATCCAGATGTGGAGACTGAAGTGTTTGAGAAGTAGTTGTTTGAATGTTGATCGTATAGTAGATGAATTAGATTTTTGGAGAGTTGGTCGTGTCAGCACCGTTCGTAGTAACTGAATTAGACTTTGGAAGATGATCGTGTCTACACCGTTCGTGATGATAGAATTAGATCTTTTGTCGTGTCAGTACCGTTCGTAATAACTGAAATAAGACTTAGGAAATAGTTGATCGTGTCCACATCGTTCGTGATGATGGAATTAGATCTCTTGTCGTGTCAGCACCGTTCGTAGTAACTGAATTAGATCTTGGAGAGATAATCGTGTCTACACCGTTCGTGATGATAGAATTAGATTATCTTGTCGTGTCAGCACCGTTCGTAGTAACTGAATTAGACCGTGGACGTCAGTGATCGTGTCTACACCGTTCGTGATGATAGAATTAGACCTCTGAAATTTGATCGTGTCAGTACCGTTCGTAGTATCTGAATTAGATCTTCTGTCGTGTCAGTACCGTTCGTAGTAGCTGAATTAGACTGAGAAGGTCAGTGATCGTGTCTACACCGTTCGTGATGATAGAATTAGATCTCTGAGAGTTGACCGTGTCAGTACCGTTCGTAGTAACCGAATTAGATCTTTTGTCGTGTCAGTACTGTTCGTAGTAGCTGAATTAGACTTTGAAAGTGATCGTGTCATTACCGTTCGTGGTAAATGAATTAGATCTTCGAGCGTTGATCGTGTCAGTACCATTCGTAGTAGCTGAATTAGATCTTGGAAAGTTGGAGATTTCGTTCATTTGTCGGTACCTGTATTCTGAAAAAGGTAAGGTTAATCTTTATGCAATGTCATGATGCATGGGTTATGTAATGAATCCCTCAAAATAAACGAGAGCTTTTGCATGTTATGTATGAGTTCATTATGAGGTAATGTATGCAATGTATGAATATGTTTATGACATATGATATGTGAATATGATTTATGTTGTCTTTGATTAAGAAAGTAGATCTTTATGTCCTTGTAATTGTACTGTCTGATCTTGTCTTGAAGATGCTCAGCTGGGAATCTATGATTTCTGCTTGGAGATGATCAGTGACTTGATGTACCCTGATTTTAGAGATAAACCATGTTGGAGAAGAGCAACATATTGGATGACCGGTAATGCGGGAGATGTAAACTCTGTTGGGGAGTCATGTCTTTGTCGAGACGAATATGTTTGAAGATATCTTCTTGAGAATTGCTCTGTGGGGATATGATCTTACGAACGTGGCTTTGTGGGGAGATGTGGGTGTCTGGAAAGTTGCCCCCAGTATCATAGTAACTTACTACTTGATTCAGGACACGCCACTGAGTATTGATCAAGATGTTGAATTTGGACTTGCATAGATTTGCCCCAGTTAGCAGGAACTTTGGAAAGATTCGCCTCGCGAGGATTTTATGAGATATTTACTATGGGCGATATGCTCCCAGCAATCATAGGCTCATGACAATGTCTCACGTTGATCGGAAATAGACTTAGATTTACTTATATGCATGCCCCTGATTTTTTTTGCATCTTTGAGAGATTCTCGAAATCTTGACTTGGTTGCCCCAGATTGATTGGGCAAAACATGCCACGCCCCTTGTATACGTAGAAGACATTGCTTCTTGGAGTAATCTGTGTTGGTCGAGATAACTTTGAGTCATTAGCCATACCATGTGCAAATTCTTCCTGATGCTAACATTTGAGATTATGTAGCAAAATATGTTTAATAATGAATTCATGAGATGCAATGCATACGTCTGTCTTGAGTTTATTGAAAAACATTTAAAATTGGATATGTAAAAGCATGATGTTTATAAAAACGTGATGTTTGTAAAAAACGAAGTGTCAACTCAGCATTTGTGGTAAACCTTAAGGAGTCAGGATACCTTTTTTGTGACAGTATGCTTTCGAACTAACCGTGCTTCAGTTAGGACTTTTAAGGGTTGTAACGTGGCTTGGTTCACGGTTTAAGAAACGAAGGATAAAGGCTCAAAATTTGATTGTACCCACCCCTCTTCGTGATGATCTTCGATCCTAAGCTCAGTTAATTCAACTTATGCATTCAGGTTCCAAGAGACTTTTGGATTTACACCTTTGATAATGATGATGGTTCACAAGCAAGGAAAGCTTTTGAGATGGCAGTCGCTTCTTCCTTTGGTAGTCACAACATTGTGTTGTATATTGACTTCTCTTTTTTCATCTTTTTGATATCCCTAACTTTTGCCTGAACTGTTTATTTCTGAGATTACAGTCAGCGGGATGCCTTGATTTTGCCTAAGTCGTCTTTTGATTTTTGACTTAGCAGGCTTTTCTTTGTATATATGTTTTTTCATTTTTTTGAAAGATATTAACTGCCTTACTGATTGATGAACCGTCATTGGTTTTTGGTTGACACCTCCAACACTTCTTTGATGTGTGCGGATGAACGCTTGTGATTACAACCTTTGTTGAAAGGTGTACTGAATGATTCTCTTGAAATAGAATGCTCAGCCAGATTAACTGAGAACTACCCTGCCCCAGGTTTTGATCAAGGGTTTTGATTAATACAAGAAAGAAACTTCTACTTCTTAGGCTCAAAAAGGGTTGACGAGGGATTATCATCCTTATATCTCCACTGTTTAGGAATTGAAACAATGCCTGTACATCGTCAGCATAGTCCGCTCAGAAGCATACTGTGTGAGGTTGCAGTATCGTTTTCGTCATTCTCCCTCAAAAGGCTTACAGCTTAGCAGGAGTTGAATATCACAAAACATATGCAGAATAAAGACATAATTTAAAATGAGTGATAACGAAATAATTTATTCAAGACAAACATATGCAATGCACTGATGATGATTATTAAAACAGATAATGTCTATCATAATTTGAATGTTTAAACAAACAGAAAAGAAACATGCAAATGAAAGTAGATCTAATGATCCAAAAGTTCGTCCGTCTAGACGTCAATCCGTCTTGTCATGACTAGGCATAGGAGCGGTGATCACCACAGGAGTTTTAGGAGAGTTGGATTTGATTTCTCCGTCATTGATCAGATCTTGAATTTTTATTCCTTAATGTCCAGCAATTGTTTGTGTAATGTCCAAGACTGTTGGAATGGTACGCGCATCTCGCATTGAGTTTATAGTTGGTGTTAGACTTCGTTGGCTCGATTTCCCTGAGCGTCTGGATCGTATGAGTGAATTGATTGTTGTGACTCAGTTGTCATGATTCCATTATCGTGACTCAGTTGTCGTGACTTTGTTGTTGTGATTCCATTATCGTGACTCAGTTGTCATGATTCCATTATCGTGACTCAGTTGTCGTGACTTCGTTGTCGTGATTCCATTATCGTGACTCAGTTGTCGTGATTCCATTATCGTGACTCAGTTGTCGTGACTTCGTTGTCGTGATTCCATTATCGTGACTCAGTTGTCGTGATTCCATTATCGTGACTCAGTTGTCGTGATTCCATTATCGTGACTCAGTTGTCGTGACTTCGTTGTCGTGATTCCATTATCGTGACTCAGTTGTCATGATTCCATTATCGTGACTCAGTTGTCGTGATTCCATTATCGTGACTCAGTTGTCGTGATTCCATTATCGTGACTCAGTTGTCGTGATTCCATTATCGTGACTCAGTTGTCGTGATTCCATTATCGTGACTCAGTTGTCGTGACTCAGTTGTCGTGACTTCATTGTCGTGGTCTTTTCTGATTTGAGTGTCATGATTAAATCTTTAATGGCACGCTTCAACGGTTTACCATCCTTTACACCATAACCAGGATTGTTCGAATAATAAGCGCATCTCGCATTGTAATTGTACCCCAGGAATAGGAGTGCCTTTAATTCTTCTTGCCCCTTGGCTGAGTTCAGAATCAAAGTTTAGGATCAGATGTTCTGAGCCGGAAGGTGTTCGCCTGATTGCTCGAAATTCATGATGCTGAAGTAAACAGCAAGAGAGGATGAGATACCTGTTGTGAGAAACCTGTTATGCGATGTTATGAGTGCAAATGCAATATTTTCAAGGATCTTTAGGAATTTAGTTAGCAACATTTAAAAAATGATTTGGTCGCGTCTTTGTCTGAAGAATTCTGAATTTTGTCTTTGAACGTCTTTCTTTGAGAACCAAGCTCACCATATCGAGTGGGTCATCGCCTCTGATTCGCGATACTTCTGAATTGGATGGTACGTGGCTAGAGGAAAATAAATCCTCTTGCCCCTTGCTAGGTATGAGTCTTTGAATTGGAAGGTATGTGGCTAGAGGAAAATAAATCCTCTTGCCCCTTGATAGGAATTTAATCCCTGATAAGAGTACCTGAAATTGTGCGCCCTAAATACCGAAGATCCTTGAAAGGGTTAGTTAATATGATATGTCATGATGTCATGATGTCATGCAGATGCAATGCATTAAGTAAAGCATAAGGTCATAAGGACTAGGTGTCCTACAGACAATCCCTGCAAGGAAATAAAGGGTTAGAGCATAAGGTAATGAGGACGAAATGCCCTACAAGCGAATCCTGCAAGGAAACAACGGTTAGTATGCAACTTATTAGGAACAACATGGAATAGTGAGGGCAAACAAGTCTTTTAACAAAACCTGCAAAGAAACAAAGGTTAGTAGCAAACGCACACAAGTTACACAAGTTCCCTTAAGTTAAGAGACTTGCATGAAGTTCGTAGGTAAGTACCCTCCCCACTGAAGTTAAGTTGGTTCAACCTGTCCTATATAAAGATCGGGTTCTAGGGAGCTCATATCATTGACCTTTCTCGAAGGCGCTTATCTCAGTTCGGCAATCGAATCACCAACCAAGAAGGTCCTGAAAGTCTAGTCCATATGAGTGTAGCTTCGAGTATCAACCAACTTCGGTCGGAACCAAAGCCAGCCATCTCGCTACTTTCTAATAGGCCAAGGCCAAGTTCAACTAGGGTTCTAGGGCGAATTAGTGCTTAATGACACCACGCAGCAGCCAAGTGTTTCCTCGAGTCGGATCCCAAGGAACACCAGGACAAACAAATGTGTCACACTAACGATGGCCACCAGATCAACCACATCAGTATACGCTGTGCAGTCTCCTTGGTCTCATGCCATTTACCTAAGGTTCTCAGATCCGGGTTAGGATCTTTCACACAAGTAAATACCCATAACAGCCTTTGAAATATAAAGCAAACAAATCAAACAATTAAAGTGAATCCTAAACTCTAAGGTAACCCCTCTTTTAATCGAAAGCATCCCCAGCAGAGTCGCCAGTTCTGTAATACGGTGAACTGACTTTTTATATTGAAATGTCGCGGTTAAGCATGAGTCGCCACCGACTTTTATTTTATCCAATTGGAAAGGCAAAAAGAACAGGAAAGACCTTTGAAAGATTTTGAGTTCGGGGGGTAAGTTATACAAAGGGAAGGTGTAAGGCACCCTTTGCATCCATGGTTATCCATGGGCTCTTAATTGCTTAGCTCACTTTGTTTGTTTGAATTGTTTGAAAAGTGTCGTGTGTGATTAGTAAAAGATTTCGTTAAGGACTTTAGCTTGTAAATAAGCGTAGCCTTGTTTTGAAATTGTTTTGAAATAAGAGGTGTGAAAAGCATTTGACTTTTGAATATGAGCAAGCAATTAAGAACTACCTACCCTAATATTTGTCTTTCGTGTTCTTTAAGTCTTTCGTTTGAAAGGGTCTATCCATACCATGAGAGGGCAGGAAGTCTTTCAATTGGATGTGCGGGTCATCGAGAGAAGTATCTTTCGCCATAAGACTGTCCCTTGCCATAAAGAGGGCAGGTAGTCTAAGGGAAGGATATAATAGTCATTAATCTTTTTAGGCATCATGCGAGGATACCTTAGCAATTCGGGACAATCATCTTTTACCGAGGCAACTTCGAGGGACTAGATGATTTTTAATATTGTAGGCAACTTTGCTTTAGGTATCCTCGGAATCGAGGGGCTTGACTATTTTAACAATTTAAAGGCAACAGGGCAACAGTAATAAGGCAACAAGGCAACCAGAGGGATTACCCTAAAGGTGTGTGGGTGCAACAATCACGTGGTTAATTCAGATATTTATCTTGTAATTAGTTATCTACTTCTGTTAAAGGCTTGCACTCCCTAAGATTACTAACCACGCAGTTTAAAATTGCGGAAAGTTAAAGACAGAAAAATAAAAAAAACCTACAACTATTACAATAAACACCTGCGGGGATGGGGGACCTTAAAAGACGGAAATAAAAGAAATCAATAATTAGTTTTATCATTTTGATCTTGAACCTTGATCTTCCTCGAACCCTTGATCAATTCTACAAAGGAAAATATATAATGGTGAGTGTATGAGGCGTTCATGGGTATTTAAAAGTAAATCCTAATTAATTTTGTAAGGCAAAAATAAATAATATTTAAAATAATAATAATCAAATCAAGGACTTAGCTTTTGATCTGATATGGCGCGTAGGCGGAAGAACCCTAACGGTAACCTGAAAAAATTAGGAATGAAGAAGAGAAATGTTAGTGCATTTAGCATTCAGTAACTATGGTACAACCCTATATCATCCCCAAAAGACAAATAAATGGGGTTGAGCAAACCCTAAAAGGTTAATGGAATCGAAGGTTCGATAAAATGGCTAGATGAGCCAGAATAGAATATAATAGTTATAAGGTTAACCTAATATCTTAATTAATTAAGCATATAAATTAAAATTAAAATTAAAGGATTGTAAAGAAAATCGAGTTTCCGATTTAAAAACAATTATAAAATAATTATATAACATTATTTTGTCAAGATAAATAAAGAAATAACTTATAACAAGAGAATAAAAGAAAATAAAACTAAAATTTAAATAAAGTAATAAAAATAAATAAATAAAGGATAATGACTTAGCTCTGATCATGCGTATGGCCTTCCTGATGGTGCATGGTGAGCGTGCATCCTGAGCTCTCTGATCTGGCTTTAGTGGAAATTTAACGGCTGATGATGGAGGGCACATGATGATCTTTATCTAGCAGCGCGCGTGGGATCTGAAGCTGAATAATTCCCAAAAGTGTATGCGGGAGCAGGGATCGAACCCCCTCCCTTAAGGTGAAGGAACTCCAAGCGTTGCCAGCTGAACCATGTAAGCTTTGTTGAAGATAATTCCACGCCGAGAGATTATATTTGCAAAACGTGGCTTATTCAACCCTCAGTCAAACCAGGGGCCCACCACTAGCGCTGGTGTCCAATGAGAACGGAGGGAGACTTTTGACCGGCAAATACAAAACGTCTGCGCCTGGAGAGAGAGATTATTTTTTTGACTGTCCAATCAGAATGCTCCGCGCATGTCCCACCACTGTTCATCATCGTTCCTGATTGTACCCCTCCAATAGCTGCGATTTTGCCTCTTGTTAGCTGCGGATTCTGCATCAAGTATTCGTAGCTAATTCCTGAAGAAAATCACAACTCAACAAAACAACGTTAAACATCAAAACCAATCGCCCAGATCTACTCAGAATCGCACCCTGGTCAAGATTATTGAATCGGTTTCGCATAGAACCCCTTGGACATAGGAACACGAAGAGAAAGCTCCATTGTGCCCTAACAATGGTGAATGTCCATAGATGCATCAAAACTCGATGAAGAACGTTCCGAACCAACCTAAACATCAACATGAACAAGAAAGAACACATCAAATTCATTTAAATGGCATGGATAAAAGATTTGAAACTAAAGAAGATGATACAACCATGGTTTTCGAGGGAGAGCATCTTGGGACTGTCAGAGCTTGCATGAAGGCATGAACCGAATCCTGGACATCTCAGGATGATGGTGAGGTGATTAAAATCGCCTGAGAACGCCTGAACATGAATTTTAGTGCGTGCCCTAGTTTTTAAGTTTTTTGGAAGTTTTGAGAAACATCTTGATGTTAGGGTTTTAGGGCTGCAGCTCTGTCCCTTGATGCATTCTGAATGTTTGTATATATAAGAAGTAGATTAGGGTTACCTTTTGGGCTTGGACATTTGTTTTCCTTGGTGACTTGAAAATTTGAGAAAATCTCACATATTTCTTTCTATTCTTGGTTCATGTTATTCCAAATCTTTCCTACTCCTCTTGTCACGAAAATTGTAGCATATTTGGACCTTTTGATTGATTAGATTTGATAAGAAAATTAAATCCTTTATTAAAACTAATTTTTCAATATTTTATAATAATTTATTTGCATTTAAATGAATAAAAATTCAAATAAACGAGATAAATTTTATAAAAAATAAAGTAGTTAGTTTAGGGATGCTTATGAAGCTCATGGACATATTTGACATCCATATTTTAGGCCCATGGGTTCAAAAAATCACAGTTCTTCACTTTGCACTTCATATACCTTTCTAAACTTTCCCGACTTTAGCAATGTGTATTTCTCTCAATTTTAGCCCTGTGAAGGTGTTATTGATCATTCTAGAAAGTTTAGAATGTCCTTTAAATGATGCTTTTGGTTTCATCTCGATTAAATATTCCATGCTCAAGTTATGAGCTTTGAGAAAAAATGACTTTTTGCGATCCTTTAGAAGGACCTATAATGTATTAGCTCATATCTCTCAAATTAAGCATTTTCAGACTTGGCATGTGGATCATTTGAATCATATGAGAGGTCATGGAGTCCATTGGAGGCATCAGAACCTGACTTTTCTTTGAGAGAGGGAAAACCCTAGTTAGAAGGCTGTTGTTTAGGAGAGTGTATACTCAGTCGAATCTTAAGCTTCTAAGATTCAAATGAGCTTGAGTATAAAATGTGATGGGCAAATTTTGGGGTATGACAATGTTGGTACATGAATTGTATTGGTTGTTGTGGTGTTTGGAAAGGGTTATCTGTTTGTTGCGATGGGGTGTACTGAGTTTGGTG